>NC_080380.1:84448696-84617095 GCF_014773155.1 Arachis stenosperma
CCTCCCAACAACTATTGGGAACAACTCAACACTTCTCTAGAAGATTTGAGTTACAATATGGATCAATTAAGGGTGGAACATCAAGAGCACTCCATCATTCTCCATGAAATTAGAGAAGATCAAAGAGCAATGAGGGAAGAGCAACAAAGGCAAGGAAGAGACATAGAAGAGCTCAAGGACATCATTGGTTCTTCAAGAAGAAAGCGCCACCATCACTAAGGTGGACTCATTCCTTGTTCTTATTTCTCTGTTCTTTTTCGTTTTTTATGCTATATGTTTGTTTATGTTTTGTGTCTCTACTTCATGATCATTAGTATGTAGTAACTATGTCTTAAGGCTATGAATAATTCCATGAATCCTTCACCTCTCTTAAATGAAAAATGTTTTAATACAAAAGAACAAGAAGTACATGAGTTTCGAATTTATCCTTGAATTTAGTTTAATTATATTGATGTGGTGACAATACTTTTTGTTTTCTGAATGAATGCCTGAACAGTGCATATTTTTTATCTTGTTGTTTATGAATGTTAAAATTGTTGGCTCTTGAAAGAATGATGAACAAAGAGAAATGTTACTGATAATCTGAAAAATCATAAAATTGATTCTTGAAGCAAGAAAAAGCGGTGAAAAAAGCGAAAGCTTGCAAAAAAAAGTGGCGAAAAAAAATTTTTAGAAAGAAAAAGAAAAAAAAGCAAGCAGAAAAAGCCAATAGCCCTTAAAACCAAAAGCCAAGGGTGAAAAGGATCCAAGGCTTTGAGCATCAATGGATAGGAGGGCCCAAGGAAATAAAATCCAGGCCTAAGCGGCTAAATCAAGCTGTCCTTAACCATGTGCTTGTGGCATGTAGGTCCAAGTGAAAAGCTTGAGACCGAGTGGTTAAAGTCATGATCCAAAGCAAAAAGAGTGTGCTTAAGAGCTCTAGACACCTCTAACTGGGGACTTTAGCAAAGCTAAGTCACAATCTGAAAAGGTTCACCCAGTCATGTGTCTGTGGCATTTATGTATCCGGTGGTAATACTGGATAATAAAATGCTTAGGGCCACGGCCAAGACTCATAAAAGTAGCTGTGTTCAAGAATCAACATACTTAACTAGGAGAATAAATGACACTTTCTGAAATTCTAAGTTCCTATAGATGCCAATCATTCTAAACTTCAAAGGATAAAGTGAGATGCCAAAACTGTTCAGAAGCAAAAAGCTACAAGTCCCGCTCATCTAGTTAGAACTAATATTCATTGATATTTTGAACTTTATAGTATATTCTCTTCTTTTTATCCTATTTGATTTTCAGTTTCTTGGGGACAAGCAACAATTTAAGTTTGTTGTGATGAGCGGATAATTTATACGCTTTTTGGCATTGTTTTTAGGTAATTTTTAGTAGGATCTAGCTACATTTAGGGATGTTTTCATTAGTTTTTATGCTAAATTCACATTTCTGAACTTTACTATGAGTTTGTGTATTTTTCTGTGATTTCAGGTATTTTCTGGCTGAAATTGAGGGACCTGAGCAAAACTCTGATAAGAAGGCTGACAAAGGACTGCTGATGCTGTTGGATTCTGACCTCCCTGCACTCGAAATGGATTTTCTAGAGCTACAGAACTCCAAATGGCGCGTTCTCAACGGCGTTAAAAAGTAGACATCTAGAGATTTTCAGAAATATATAATTGTTCATATTTTATTCGAGATTAGATGATGTAAACTGGCGCTCAACGCCAGTTCCATGCTGCATTCTGGAGTCAAACGCCAGAAACACGTCACGAACCAGAGTTGAACGCCAAAAACACGTTACAACTTGGCGTTCAACTCCAAAAGAAGCCTCTATATGTGTAAAGCTCAAGCTCAGCCCAAGCACACACCAAGTGGGCCCCGGAAGTGAATTTCTGCATCAATTACTTACTTCTGTAAACCCTAGCAGCTAGTCTAGTATAAATAAGACATTTTACTATTATATTAGTCGTCCTTTGACTACATATCTGGTCCTTTTCCCTAATTTCGAATTTCATATCACATTTTGGGGGCTGGCCATTCGGCCATGTCTCGACCACTATCACTTATGTATTTTCAACGATGGAGTTTCTACACACCATAGATTAAGGGTGTGGAGCTCTGCTGTACCTATTCAGTTTATTCCTGTTCTAAGATATTCGTTGCACTTAACCATGATGAATGTGATGATCCGTGACACTAATCATTATTCTCACCTATGAACACGTGACTGACAACCACTTCCGTTCTACCTTAGACCGAGCACATATCTCTTGGATTCCTTAATCAGAATCTTCGTGGTATAAGCTAGAATTGATGGCGGCATTCATGAGAATCCGGAAAGTCTAAACCTTGTCTGTGGCATTCCAAGTAGGATTCATGGATTGAATGACTGTGACGAGCTTCAAACTCGCGATTGTTGGACGTGATGACAAACGCAAAAGAATCAACGGATTCTATTCCGACATGATCGAGAACCGACAGATGATTAGCCGTGCCGTGACAGAGCATTTGGACCTTTTTCACTGAGAGGATGGGATGTAGCCATTGACAACAGTGATGCCCTACATACAACTTGCCATGAAAAGGAGTAAAAAGGATTGGATGAAGGCAGTAGGAAAGCAGAGATTCAAAAGGAGCACAGCATCTTCATATGCCTATCTGAAATTCCCACTAATGATTTACATAAGTTTTTCTATCTTTATTTTATGTTTATTTATTATTATTATTCAAAAACTCAATAACCAATTATTATCCGCCTAACTGAGATTTATAAAATGACCATAGCTTGCTTCTCACCAACAATCTCCGTGGGATCGACCCTTACTCACGTAAGGTTTATTACTTGGACGACCCAGTGCACTTGCTGGTTAGTTGTGCAAAGTTGTGAAGTTATGTTTGGACCATGGTATCATGCACCAAGTTTTTGGCGCCATTACCAGGGAAAGAACGAACATGAATGCCATCATTAGAGATTACAATTTTACCTATCACGTCCTATTACTCACAGGATTCCTCTCAAAGGTGTACATGAATTGGTTATTTGCAACCATGTCAATGAGTTCTTGAGCTTCTGTAGGCGTTTTCTTTAGGTGAATGGATCCACCTGCAGAATGGTCCAATGACATCTTAGACAATTCAGAAAGACCATCATAGAATATATCCAGGATGATCCATTCATAGAGGGATTCACCTTCTTTTTGTTTGAAGGTTTGAACATCCACTCTAATCTTACTCAGCTTTTGAGGAGGAAAGAACTTGGCCAAGAAGGCTGTGACTAGCTTATCCCAAGAGTTCATGCTATCTTTAGGTTGAGAGTCTAACCATACTCTAGCTTTGTCTCTTACAGCAAAAGGGAAAAGCATAAGCCTGTAGACCTCAGGATCAACCCCATTGGTCTTAACAGTATCATAGATCTGCAAGAATTTAGTTAAGAACTGAAAAGGATCTTCTGATGGAAGTCCATGAAACTTGCAATTCTGTTGCATCAGAGAAACTAATTGAGGTTTTAGCTCAAAGTTGTTTGCTCCAATAGCAGGGATTGAGATGCTTCTTCCATGTAAGTTGGAATTTGGTGCAGTAAAGTCACCAAGCATCTTCCTTGCATTGTTATTGGGTTCGGCCATGTCTCCTTCTTTTTCGAGATTCTCTGTAAGGTTTTCTCTGGATTGTTGTGCTTTAGCTTCTTCTTCAAAGTCCTTTCAGGTTCAGGATCTGCTTCAACAAGAATGTCCTTGTCCTTGCACTTGCTCATATGAAAAAGAAGAGAACAGAAAAGAAGAGGAATCTTCTATGTCACAGTATAGAGTTTCCTTTATGTAAGTAGAAGAAGAAAAGAATAGAAAAAGGAAAAAAGAAAAATTCGAACACAGAGAGGAAGAGAGGGTTCGAATTTTAAGATGAAGAGAAGTGTTAGTAAATGAATAAATAAATAGAAAGAGATGAGAGAGAGGAGAAAATTCGAATATTAACTAAAAGAGAAGAAAAATATTTTTATTTTTATTTTAATTTTAAGTTAGAATTCGAAAATTAAGAAAAGGAATAAAATAAAAATTAAAATTTGAAACAATTAGTTAATTAGAAAGATTTTTGAAAAAGAGGAAGGTGATTTTCGAAAATTAAGAGAAGAAAAGTAGTTAGGTTGTTTTGAAAAAGATAAGAAATAGTAAAAGAAACAAAAGCTAATTAGTTAGTTGAAAAAGATTTAAAAATCAATTTTGAAAAAATTAGGAAGTTAGAAAAGATTTTTGAAATCAAATTTTTTAAAAATATATGATCTGAAAAAGATTTGATTGAAAAAGATATGATTTGAAAAAAAAAGATATGATTGAAATTTATTTTGAAGAAGATTTGATTTTTCAAAATTGATGATTTGACTAACAAGAAACTAAAAGGTATGATTCTAGAAATTAAAGATTGAACCTTTCTTAACAAGAAAGTAACAAACTTCAAATTTTTGAATCAATCACATTAATTGTTAGTAAGGTTTTTGAAAATCATGAAATAAAGATAAGAAAAAGATTTTGAAAATAAATTAAAAAAAATTCGAAAATAACAAAAGGAAAAAGAAAAGATTTGATTTTGAAAAAGATTTTGAAAAGATAGGATTTTTAAAATTGAAATCTTGACTTGAATAACAAGAAACAACTTATTTTAAAAATTTTTGACTAAGTCAACCCAAAGATTTCAAAATTTATGAGTAAAATAAGGGAAAATATATTTTTTGATTTTTGAATTTTTAATGAGGAGAGAGAAAAACACAAATATGACCCAAAACGTGAAAATTTTGGATCAAAACCAATGATGCATGCAAGAACACTATGAATGTCAATATGAACACCAAGAACACTTTGAAGATCATGATGAACATCAAGAACTTATTTTTGAAAGATTTTTAAGAAAAGAAAAATATGCAAGACACCAAACTTAGAGATTTTTCATGTTTAGACACTATGAATTCAAATATGCATATGAAAAACAACAAAAGACACAAAACAAGAAAATATGAAGATCAAACAAGAAGACTTATCAAGAACAACTTGAAGATCATGAAGAACACATGCATGAAATTTTCGAAAATTTTTTTGAGAAAAATAAAAATATGCAATTGACACCAAACTTAGAAATTGACTCTAGACTCAAACATGAAACACAAAATATTTTTGATTTTATGATTTTTATTAATAATTTTTTTTGGATTTTTTTTGAAAATTATTTTTAGAAAAATGAAAAAGAAGAAAAATTTTGAAAGATTTTTGAAAACTTTTTGAAAATAAAATCATGGTTAAAACAAGAAGAAAATTACCTAATCTGAGCAACAAGATGAACCATCAGTTTTCCAAACTCAAACAATTCCCGGCAACGACGCCAAGAACTTGATAGGAAAAATTGTGACTCATACTTTTCACAACTCGAACAATTCCTAGAAATGGCTCCAAAAACTTGGTGCACAATACTATGGTTCACACACATTCTTCACAACTTCGCGCAACTAACCAACAGGTGCACTGGGTCGTCCAAGTAATAAACCTTATGTGAGTAAGGGTCGATCCCACGGAGATTGTCGGCTTGAAGCAAGCTATGGTCACCTTGTAAATCTCAGTCAAGCAGATTCTAATGGTTATAATGGTTTTCGAATATAAAGATAAATAAAGCATAAAATAGAGATAGAGATACTTATGTAATTCATTGGTGGGAATTTCAGATAAGCGCATGAAGATACTGTGTTCCTTCTGAATCTCTGCTTTCCTACTGCTTTCATCCAATCATTCTTACTCCTTTCCATGGAAAGCTGTATGTTGGGGGATCACCATTGTCAATGGCTACCGTCCGTCCTCTCAGTGAAAATAGTCCAGGTGCCCTGTCACTACACGGCTAATCATCTGTCGATTCTCGATCATGTAAGAATAGGAGTTACTATCCTTTTGCGTTGTCACCACGCCCTACAGTGAATTTGAAGCTCGTCACAGTCATTCAATCCCTGAATCCTACTCAGAATACCACAGACAAGGTTTAGATTTTCTGGATTCTCAAGAATGCTGCCAATGGATTCTAGCTTATACCACGAAGATTCTGATTAAGGAATCCAAGAGACATTCATTTAAGCTTAATTGCATGTAGAACGAAAGTGGTTGTGAGGCACACATTCATAAGTGAGAATGGTGATGAGCGTCACATAATCATCACATTCATCAGGTTCTTGGGTGCGAATGGATATCTTAGAATAAGAATAAGCATGAATTGAATAGCAAAACAATAGTACTTTGCATTAATACTCGAGGAACAGCAGAGCTCCACACCTTAATCTATGGTGTGTAGAAACTCCACCGTTGAAAATACATAAGTGATAATGGTCCAGGCATGGCCGAGAGGCTTAGAGAATGGCTTAGAGATCTGTGTGTTAAGTGTTTTAGGCTTCATAGGGCAGGAATGGCTTAGAGAATGGAGAGGAAGCTTGCAAAAATGGAAGGAACACAAGAAATTGAGAAGATGACCAGCGAGAACTGACGCGGGCGCATGGCTCACGCGACTGTGTGAAATGGAAGAAATCGCAGTGACGTGCTCGCGTGCCTGACGCGAACGCGCGGATTGGAAGCCGCACGAATGATACTAACGCATGGACGACACGTACGCGTGGCAAGGAAAAACACTGAATGACGCGCACGCGTGGACGATGTGTTCGCGTGACATGCACAATCTGTAGAATTAATAGAAAATGCTGGGGGCAATTTCGGGCCGCGTTTTGACCCAGATTTCAGCCCAGAAACACATATTAAAGTCAGAGAACATGCAGAGACTCAGGATATCAGATCATACACACAATTTTAGGTTTAGATGTAGTTTCTAGAGAGAGAGGTTCTCTCCTTTCTATTAAGGATTTAGGATTAGGATTCCTCTTAAAGGAATTAGGATTTCATCTTCTTCAATTTTCAAGTTTAATGTTCCTTTTACTTAATTTCTCAATTTGGTTTATGAACTCTTTATGTTTGAATTGATCTTCTTTTATTAATGCAATTTGAGATATTTCAGATCTATGATTTTATTTAGCTTTTTACATTCTTACCTTTGGTTGATTAATTGGTAACTCTTGAGTTGTCAAACTCATTGTGATTGATAATTGATATCTTTGCTGATTGATTTAGATTCCTATAACTCTAGTCTTTCCTTAGGAGTTGACTAGGACTTTAGGTGTTAAATTAAGTTAACCACTTGACTTAGTGGGAGCAAAAAAATGTAATTCTCATCACCATTGATCAGGATAACTAGGATAGGACTTCTAATTTTCATACCTTGCCAAGATTTTTCATAGCTATTGATTTATTAATTCCTGCAATTTATTTCTCTTGTTCAAACCTTTCAAAAACCCAAAAATATATATTTTTCCATAACATATAATAAATCATACTTCCCTGCAATTCCTTGAGAAGATGACCCGAGGTTTGAATACTTCGATTATTTATTTTTATTTGGTTTGCTTAAGTGACAAACAAAACTTTTGTACAAAAGGATTCTTTGTTGGTTTAGAAACTATACTTACAACGTGATTATATTTTTATATTTCTTTACCGATAGAAATCCGATCGTCAGCACGCCAGGAGCAAGGCGTGGCACGCGAACTCATTACTAGATGAGCCATCACTATGGCGTGCCACTTTGTGTTGAAGGCGTGGCACGCCAGCCCCAGAGTTCACTTGGGCGTGCCACTTGAGGACCAAGGCGTGGCACGCCAAGCCTATAAGACCCACAATTGAATGGGCGTGCCACTTGAGCAACAAGGTGTGGCATGCCAGTGAACAAAGAGACGCAAAAGCTGTGCGTGCCACTTGGTATCAAAGGCGTGGCACGCCAGCTCAAGAAGTCCCACTAAGGCGTGCCACTTGAGCAACAAGGCGTGGCACGCCAGCACCTAAGGAGGTCAAATAAAGCTGGGTGTGCCACTTGGTATCGAAGGCGTGGCACGCCAGCTTAATTATCTCACTTTGGCGTGCCACTTGAACATTCAGGCGTGGCACGCCAACATTTGGGACCATGGCAAATAAAGGGCGTGACACGCCAGTCTCATGGCGTGGCACACTAGTATTGTTTTCCAGAGAGGGAATTAAAAGGCCATGAACTCAGGCGTGCCACTTGGGAGATGAGGCGTGGCACGCTAGCAAGAAGATGAAGCAAATGAAGGGCGTGACACGCCAGTCTCATGGCATGGCAAGCTGGTAATGTTTTCTAGAGTGGAAGAAGAGGAGCCAATGAACTCAGGCGTGCCACTTGGATGGCGAGGCGTGGCACGCCGACAAGGGGGTGAAGCTTTAAGAAGGGCGTGGCACGCCAGACCCTAGGCGTGCCACGCTGGTAGAAAACTCCAGAAGCATAGAAATAAGGGAAGTGACCTTGGGCGTGCCACTTTGGTTCGAAGGCGTGGCATGCCAGGGTGTTTTGCCCTTTAAAATGCATTGGGCGTGCCACTTTGGATCGAAGGCGTGGCACGCCAGGCTACTTGGCCCTTTAAAATGTCCTGGGCATGCCACTTAGGCTCAAAGGCGTGGCACGCCAAAGGTGAAATAGAGGATGGCGTGCCACTTGAATGGAGAGGCGTGGCACGCCAAATCAGAAACAGAAGGAGCGTGACACGCCAGAGATGCGCCAGTCACACGCCAACTGGAAGATCACATTTGTTGAGATTCTTTTCCGTCCAAATTGTAATTTTCCTTCCACTTTTGTAATTATCTTTTATTTTCTAGATCTAGGAGTAGTATAAACACCCTTGGAAGTATTGGAAAAGGAGTTAGCTAGCAAGTCACGGAGCTTAGTTTGGATTTTACTTTTTACTTTTGACACTTCATCTCTTCCATCTTTTGTACTTTCTCCCTGAGCTATGAGTAGCTAAATTTCCTCTCATTGAGAGAGGGAGCTCTATTGTACTTGATGAATTAATGATAGTGAATTTCTTCTTCTCTTCATCTTTTCTTTGATTTGCTAGAAGGAATTTCGATTTTAATGCTTAGTGTTCAATTAACTTGGAAAAGAGATTGAATGCAAAATGGGTTTCATGGGAGCCTTGGAAAAGGAAACATGAAACCATGCTAGAAATTCCTTCTCACACTTGAGTAAAATCTGAGTTTTGGTGTTTGGATATGGTGACATATAATCCTCCATCTACCTGGACCTATGATGATGTGTGGTATAATCAGGGACCAAGGATATCTCTCTTCATGAGCAATTAGACCAAGGAATCAGCTATTGATCAAGATATGAGAGATTGAGTCACCAAGGGATTCGGGCTCAATCAATCATGATTGCCAAGAGGTTAATGAGTTGCATGATTGAAGAGGATATGAGCTGGAATTAATCCAAAGAGACAGTATCTCCTGATCTCAATGAATTCCCCCATTTTTATCTCTCCCATTCTTTTATAGCTTTACTTACATTTTGCAAAATCCCATTCCCCTTTACATTCTTGTTATTTCTATTTCTGCATTTTATTGCTTCTGTTATTTCTTTTGTCATTGATGTTTATGCCATTTATAATTCTGCACACACAACTTATTCTGTTGAGCTTGACTAATTCACCAATTGATTAAAATTGCTCAAATCTACCAATCTCTGTGGATACGATCCCACTCCACTGTGGGTTATTACTTGACGATAATTTTGGTGCGCCTGCCAATAGTGAATTCATCAATATTATTGGGGAAGGGTAATGAATCTGAACCATCAGGAAGCATGCAAAAGTGGAAGGAATACAAGAAGCTGAAGGAACTGCAAAGCTGTCAGCCCTGACCTCTTCGCACTCAATCGATCATAACTTGAACTACAGAGGTCCAAATGAGGCGGTTCCAGTTGCGTTGGAAAGCTAACATCCGGGACTTTGCAACGAAATACAATTTTTTATAGTTGATCTGGTGTTTAGGGACACACACGCGCAAAGTATGCGTACACGTGGATAGTGCGCAGCCAAGCGAGGCATACGCATGCATGAACCACGTGTTGGACGTATCAGAAATCGCCCCCGGCGATTTCTAGGCTGTTTTTGACACAAGTTTGAAAAACACATATTAGAGGCTGGGAGTGGAGCAGAATAAAAACACTTCTCATTATTCACAATTTGGGTTTTAGATGTAGTTTTCTAGAGAGAGAGGATCTTTCCTCTCTCTAGGTTTTAGGATTCCTAGTTTTATGCTTTTGTGTTGGATATTACAAAGAGTTACTACCTCTGTTGAAGTCTTTATCATTCTAGTTTGTTTTCTATTTCCTTGCTCTATTAATTTTTATTTATCTTATTCACGAGTTACATATGAATATTTCTGATTTTGGGATTTATTAATGCAAAGAATAATTTTCCATTTAATTTCATTATCTGTTTGCTTGCTTCCAATTAAATTGATTATTATGTCTTCTTTCTACTCTCTTTACATGCATGCAAAATTGGCATCCATGTCAATGGACTAGGCTTCAAACTTGGCTTTGGAGTTAAATTAATATTTGGAGACCCTTGAGTTAGAAAACTCAATAGTTAAATAAAAACTGGAAGTTGTTGGCTAGCTCTCTAGTTGCTAACGCTAATCCTTCCCAAGGGAGAGGATTAGGACTTGTGAATAGAAGTTGGCTCAACTACTTGACATTCCTTCATTCATTGAGGGTTAACTAAGTAGAAACAGTAACCTATTATTATTAATCTTGGGAAATCCAACAAGGATAGAACTTCTGATTAATCTTCTCCTAGCCAAGGCTTTTTATTTCAATTGAAAAAAAACTCTCGTTAATTTTCCTTGCTTTAAATTATAATTAATTATTTTATCATTCCTCACTCTAAAAATTCTCAGAAAAACTGATAACCAATAGTAAAACACTTCCCTGCAATTCTTTGATAGACGACCCGAGGTTTGAATACTTCGGTTATTATTTTTATAGGATTTGTTACTTGTGACAACCAATTTTTTGTATGAAAGAATTTTAGTTGGTTTAGAAGCTATACTTGCAACGAGAATTTAATTGTGAATTCTAAACCGTCAAAAATCCGTTCATCATTTACCCTCTGATAAGGAAAAAATGATTTCACACAAACTCACCGGCAAGTGTATCGGGTCGCATCAAGAAGTAATAACTCACAAGAGTGAGGTCGATCCCACAGGGATTGATGGATTGAGCAACTATAGTATGGTGATGAATTTAGTTAAGCAAATATTTGATGATTTGAGTGGATTTTGATTAACAGAAGTGAAATTGCATGTAAACTAAAGTGCAGAATGAAAATTGGCTGAATCTTAAAGTGCAGAAGAAGTAAATTGCAGAAACTTAAAGTGCAAGAAAGTAAACAAGCTGAAACTTAAAGTGCAAGAAAGGTAAAGGACTGAAATTTAAAGTGCAAGAAATTTAAATTGCTGAATCTAAATTGACAGGAAACTCAAATTACATCAAGAATAAAGGGATTTGGATACTGGGATTTAAAACTGAGCTGGAAAATGCAAAATGCAATAAATTAAAGAACTATGAGATGAAGAGAAATTGCAGAAGAAATGAAAACTAGCAAGAAGGTTAAAATTAGATCTCAAATTCTTAAAACCAGAAAATAGGAAAGAAAGAGGACTCCAAGGTGAAAGAATTCAAAGAATTCTCCAAATTAGAGTTCCAAAACCCAAATCAGAAAATCAAAGTTGCAGAAGAAAAAAAAAATGAACACAGAAAGCAAGCTTAGATCTGATCCCAATTCCTAAATTCTAAAAAGGAAAATTAAAAGAGAGAAAGTTAAAAGTCAGAAAAAAGGTGTAAAGTAAAAGTCAAGGTCAGGTCCTTCTCAAATCAAAATTGCTCCAATTTATACACTTTCTATTTCCATCCTTAAGCACTTGGAGTGGGCTTTTTGATTTGGCCTTGAAAAAATGGATCCGGATTTGCTTGGTTGCTCTTTCCAGTGGAGCACTCCATTGAGACAATGAGCGCTACGTTCCTTTCTTCTTTGGTGCGCCAATTGCCTCCCTTAGCGCTCTCTTTGTGAGCGTTGTGCTAGCTATTTGAGCGCTACCCTTTGGTGCGCTTCTCCTCACTGGCGCTCCTTTATTGAGCATTACGCTTGTTCTTCAAGCGCTGCACCATTTGGTGCACATTTTATTCAACTGCCACTCCCTTAGTGAGTGCCCAGTTAGCTATTCGAGCGCTGCTTAGTGCGTAGGATGGTCTCCCAACTTGAAAAACCCAAAAAAGTTAACTTAGTGAGCGTGGCGCTCACTTCCTCACTTCGGAAGTGAGCGCTACTCCAAAATATTGCTGAGCGTGGCGTTCTCTTTGTGAATGCAACGCTTTACTGTTTGCTTCCTTTTTTCTTCATTTTTTACCTACAAGTAACCAAACAAGCAATCAAAGTCTCACCAAAATTACAAGGTCTTTGCATCATTCATAAAATTAATTAATTCTAGCTTAAACCTTATGATTTTGTGTAAAATAAATGATATTTGATTGATTCAAAATGATCATGAAATTCCACTCCAATCACTTACTTATTCTGCAACAAAGTGCATAAAACCTAATGGAACAAGTGAAAAATTCTTGTAGATCTAGCATAAGATGACTTGTCATCACAATACCAAACTTAAACCTTGCTTGTCCCTAAGCAAGCACTAAACATGAGAAGAAATGAAATGAAATAGAGAAGCATTTATATCCTTATTTAGCAGGTAATAAAATTTGGTTCATGGAGATTTGTGCAGATAAGATGCAGCTCAATTATTCTTAGCTCCTAGCTATGAAATGTCTCTTTGAGGATTCACTAGAGTTACTGCTACAATGCCTTGTTATTTTATTAATCCCTGTTAGATTTTTCCTTCTTTCTTTTGCTTCAGAAGCTTATTTCTTAATGGTAGCTTAGTGTCAAGTGTTATAGCAGCCTTTTGGCTCAATTTTTCTCAACACTTCTTCACTACAGACACTTGGCTCACAATTCTTCTTAGGAACATTGATGCCTAGCACCTCTTTGGGTTACTAAATGCTTTATAGCTAGGTTACTCTTGATAATGGATTTTCGGCTGGTAATCCCGGATTAGTTAATCCAAGTTGTCAAGTTTTAAAAGACTCCTTAGAACCTAATTGTCCAAGCAGATTCTAGTACAAACAGCACCACAGGCATATGTCCTAAGGTCCAAGCTATTGGTGTCTAGCCTTATTATTTGTTTCTTTCATTCTTGTTGCTAATTCTTAGCTTTTCTTTTCTTACTTTTCCTCATTTTTTAGGGATACTTATTAATTGAAGGCTTTACAACAGCAACTAAGTTCACACTACAAGGGACATTCTATTGTGCAGCTTTTATTATTGAGCTTATCATCTAATCAAGAAATCACCACCACTGAACCTTATTTTTACTCCTACCACATTGGACAATTACTTTCTGTTTAAAACATTTTCTCTTATTGATGCAAAAGGGAAACAAGACATAAATTTAATGCAGATGAGTGATAACAAGCATAATGCAGATCCTAATAAGAAATCTACTAAGACACGAAAGTGCAGAACATAAAATATTTGGAGGCATATCATGTTTCAGATATGCATCATCCTTATTTAATTAAGACTATGAAAGGGACTCTACCACCTCTAATTTTTGTGCTCATTCCCTTTACTTGATTCTCCTTTCTTCTTTGGATCCTGCTTCTTCTTCTTTCTTTGTTCCATTTGTTCTTCAAATGGTTCTAGGTAGAATTGAGATGGATTCACTTTTCCCCATAGTCCAGCATCTTGTAATGCTTTCTCCATTCTCTCTGAATTTCTTCTAGCCCTTTCTTTTTGTACTGCTTCTAGCTCAGGCCACTCTTGATATGGCTTGATCTCTTGGTTGACCACTGGCATACCACCGACTAAGTAGTTTAGCTTTGATTGAGTGTCTATGTCATATTCCATTTGGTCTACCTGCCTAGCTTCCCCAGCCGTGTGATATATGTTCTTCCATTGATGAAAATCTTGCATGTACTTTTCCTGCTTAGCTTGTTGTTGGAACAGGTTGTTAAATGATTCTTGAAATTGAACTGCTTGTTCCATTTGCCTCTCTAGGGATCTTGCTTGGAAGTCCCTTTGCTGATCCATCATCTTCATTTGAAAGTTTTCTTGTTGTTCCATCATCTTCAACTGACAATTCTCCTGTTGCTCCTGGGCTTTCAAGTACTGCTCCTGTTGCCTCAAGTATTGCTCTTGCTGTTGCTCTTGTGCTTTCATGTATTGCTGAGACATTTCTTCAATGGCTCTTTGCATTTGGCTCAAGTCCATTGCACCAGAAGCTTGTCCCTCCTCCATTTGTGGTCTCCTTCTTCTTCCTTGAGTTTTTCTCTCCTCCTGGGTGTCAATGACACCTTCCATTCTTTGCTTGGTGATTCCTCTGCTTTTCTTTACCCGATCTGTATTTACATCCTCAAAGAGTACCCCTGCTCTATTGCACAGCCTCTGAATAGTACTTAGGTGATCAAGTCTACTTGATTTGCCACTATCCTCAGCCATCTCTTGAATGCTATCTACTATGAGCTGTAGGATATTGATTTCTCCTCCTTTGAATATGCAGTATGTCAGAATTGCTCTCTTTATTGTGACTTCAGATGTATTTCCAGTTGAGAGTATGGATCTTCTAACTATCTTATACCAACCTTTAGCCTTAGGTATGAGATCAATTCTCTTCAAGTGGCTTGGATCCCCTTCTGAGTCCCTTTCTCAGTCTTTTCCTTCAAAGCATAAACCATTTAGTATCTCATCGGGATCATTCTCACCCATCATTCTTTCATCAAAGCTGGGTTCTCCATAGGGTATCACTCTTATCTGTAAGACTCTCATGATGGATGATGGGCTGAAATCTACCTCAACCACCCTAACATAGCTCTTGTAGGGAGGGCTGGTCTTGCTTGACCTCACAGCATTTACATAGAACTCCCTTATCATGGTTGCACTTATGTCTGTGAGAGGTTCACACAGGAGTTCCCATTTCCTCTCTATGACTATTCTTCTTATGAAGGGATATTCTCCTTCTTTCAATCTGAAACCCATCTATGGAATGACTTCTTTTGATTCCATTAACCTGTGATATCGTGATTCATGAAATTGAGACTTAAATCTCTTGGCATCATAGGTTGGTGGTTCAGCTTCAGCTGGTTCCTTTCCTTTCCTTCTTTTGGAACTTGATGAAGCCATGAATTAGGGAAGGAAGAAGAAGAAAAGATAAGCCTTGGTTAAAGCACGGGTTATGATGAAAGGGAGAAGAAGCTAGGTACGATGTGATGTATTTGGGCGAGAAAAGAATGATGTAAATATTATGGAGGACTTGTATGAAGAAAGGAAGGGTATGTGGGCTTAAGAAGTGTTACTGCCAATTTATAGAAGGGACATGTATTGTTGAAACCACACAATGAGTTGATAGTTCGGTCTTGCTACAATGAAGGGTGAAGATTGGACAAGTCTTTGTTAGGATCATGGGAATGAACGGTTTGCATGTAGAGATAGATAAAAACAAGGATCACTCCTTCATTGGGCATATGGTTCGGTCTCCTAGGTGCTGAACCTTGCAGATTTTTGCTTCCAAGAGAACACAATTCCCAAGTACATGTGACTCACTTTTCCCCCTTGTGACACCCGTTCCTGCATGCATTCTTTTGTCTTCCTATCAATCTTCTTCATACCTATCCATTTGAATCAAGGCAATGGTAAGCTCAAAATTTGAATTTGTTACGGTGGTGTTTATCAAGTGAAAAGTAATAAAGAAAAACAAAACTTGCTAGATGTTCCTTATTTATGAATAACCAACTATGCTCCTTAGACATTGAACAAAATTTTGGTGAACACCAAACTTATTTTCTGCTAAGTAATTCATATGAAACCCAATGAATGCTTATCATAATTAATATATTCATTACAAGGAACATTTTATTTTCTACCTTAATGCAATAAATTCATAGAATGATGCAATGTATGGTTTATCTGTTTCATGAATTTGAGCCTTTGAGCAAAAGTGATTTTCCTGAAATTCATAGCATATGTAGACACCAAACTTAATGTTTGGCTATATAATTCAATAAAATGAATGAGTATATATCCTAAAATAATTATCATGCTTGAAAAGCTATTTTAGAGTGCCTTTAGGCACACCAAACTTAAGAATCAGCTATATGCTTCAAAATGATGTGTGTGATAAACCCCATTTGTTGGGTTTATCTTGTATTGATTTTAGGAGATTTTAATACCTTTTACCCACATTTATTCAATGAATTAGCATGATTTTGTGATTGTCTCCTTATTTGTGCTAAGATATGAAAACATGCTTTTTAGGCCTTTAACTTGATGATTTTAATCTCCTTTTGATTCCACTAGATGCCTTGATGTGTTTGTTAGTGATTTCAGATTAAAAAGGCTAGGAAAGGATCAAAGGAGTGAAGAGGAAAGCATGCAAAGTGGAAAAATCATGAAAAGCCAAAGAGTTGAACTCGCCCATGGATGCACGCGCGCACCAGGCGCTTACGCGCACCTTGCGAAATGGCCCATGGACGCGTACGCGGGCTGTGCACGTACGCGTCAATGCTGATACTTGATTTTTAAGTGAATTTGCGCCCAGCAAATTCTCAGGAGTTGTGGGGCCCAATTCCAACCAACTTTGGCACCAAAAATGCTATTTAAAGCCAAGGATTGAAGAGCAAAGGGGGATTTCATCATTCACACTCATTAGGATTAGTTTAGCGTTAGTTTTAGAGAGAGAAGCTCTCACTTCTCTCTAGAATTAGGATTAGGATTAGGTTTAGTTCTTAGATCTAAGTTTTAATTCATGCTTTCATTTTCTTCTACTTCTCAATTCTTTGTTGTTACATTCATCATTCTTACATTCTTTGGTTGTAATTTCCTTTATGTTATTCCTATGCTTTGTTGTAGATCTACTCTTGTTCCTTCTATTTTCTTTCAATTCAATTAGAAGTAATTTATAATAATTGTGTTTCTTTTGATTGTTGTTGTTAATTCTTTGCAACTAGTTGTTGTTAGATTTTGTTCTTGTTGTTGATTTACTATGCTTTCCTTTTATGCCTTCCAAGTATTTGATGAAATGTTTGGTTGGATTTTAGAGTAGAATTTTATGCTCTTGGCTTGGGAAGGTAACTTAGGACTTCTTGAGTTACTAATGTCCAAGTAATTGATGATTAGGAGCTATTGACTCTAGTTCTCACTAATTGAATTAGTGGAGAATTAGGACCTATGGACTTGGATTGATATATCTCATTTAACTTTCCTTTACTACTAGTTAGAGGATGATTTAATGAGATTAATCCTTGCCAATTCTCATATTGTGGTTAGTGATAGGGATAGAGATCCTTGACCACTAAACCTTGCCAAGACCTTTTTAGCCATTAGTTTACTTTCTTGCTATTTATCTTTCATGTTTCTTATCAAAACCCCAAAAATAACTCATAACCAATAACAAGACACTTTATTGTAATTCCTAGGGAGAACGACCCGAGGTTTGAATACTTTGGTTGTTAATTTTAGGGGTTTGTTTTAGTGACAAACAATCTTTTGTATGAAAGGATTATTGCTTGGTTTAGAAACTATAATTTGACGAGATTTCATTTGTGAAATTCTAAACCGTCAAAAATCCACTCATCAGTGTGCACTATCAAATCTACTCATGAGAGCTCAAATTTATGCTAGAAGAACCATTAATTATTGAAATTAAAACAAAAGCAAGAACATTAAATCATGGGCTGCCTCCCATGGAGCGCTCTTTTATTGTCACTAGCTTGACATTGGGTCCTTGTTAGGGTGGCTGATGATTATGGTGCCTCAGCTTGTCCCCTCTCACTGTGAGCCTTCTTCCTGTGCCTTGATGATCAATCTCTATATGCTCCAACGAGAGTATCTTATTGACAGTATAATAATCATCAGTTTGTCGGCCTGTCTCCAACTGTTGGTATATCTGTTGCACTTTGTCTCCTTTTGAGAACCCTTCAGTTGGGATTCTTTTGTTTCTCCACCCTTTTGGAATCCTTTTTCTTGTTCTTCTTTTCTTTCTTTGGTGGCTCTTCTGTCTTTACAGCATGCTTTATATCAGGGTCTGTCTTCCTAGTAATCAACTTCTCAATCTCTTCCTGCCTTCTCTTCTCATTCCTTATATCTTCCTTCCCCTTTTGTTCTTCTCCACTATTTGTCTTTTGTTTCAGGGGTGAGCTGGTGAGTGCTTCGTTGGGTTTTTCGCTCCAATGCAAGTCTCCTCCTTTAACTCTCATACAGCTTTTCTCTTCAACAGTGTGTTGTATTTCCTGAAAGACATTTAGAGTGATCTTCTCATCATGTGCCCTTAAAGTCATTTTTCCTTGTTCCACATCAACGATGGCCCTTGCTGTGGTAAGGAAAGGTCTTCCCAATATGATGGAATCGCCTCCCTCTTCATCTAGATCCAAGATCACAAAATCTGCTGGAAATATGAACTTATCCACCTTGACCAAGAGGTTATCAACCACTCCATTAGGGATTACCATTGATCTGTCAGCAAGTTGCAAGGTCATCCTTATAGGTTTCACTTCTTCTATGGACAACTTTCTCATCATAGATAAGGGCATCAGATTGATACTTGATCTTAAATCACACAATGCCTTATCAATGAATATATTGCCAATGGTGCTAGGTAGAAAGAAACTCCCAGGGTCTTTGAGTTTTTGTGGGAGGCCTTTTTGGATGATAGCACTGCACTCTTGGGTCAAGATCACTGTCTCTTTTTCATTCCAGCTCCTCTTCTTGTTAATAAGCTCCTTAAGAAATTTTGCATACAGAGGCATTTGCTCCAATGCTTCAGCCAGTGGAATATTGATTTCCAGCTTCTTGAAAACTTCTAGGAACTTGGGAAATTGTTGGTCCTTGAGCTCCTTCTGTAATCTTTGAGGATATGGAAGGGAAGGAGTGTATGGCTTCTTCGCCTTCTTCTGTTCTTGTGGATGCTCCTTCATGATTTGTTTTCCCTTTTTTGAAGCTTGTGGCTTGGTGCACGAAATTGCAATCACACTTTTGCAATTCCACACAACTAACCAGCAAGTGCACTGGGTCGTCCAAGTAATACCTTACGTGAGTAAGGGTCGATCCCACGGAGATTGTCAGCTTGAAGCAAGCTATGGTTATCTTGTAACTCTTAGTCAGGATATCAATAATTCTCAGGTTTAATTGTGAAAAGAAGAAGAACATGAAATAAATACTTGTTTTGCAGTAATGGAGAACAGGTTGAGGTTTTGGAGATGCTCTATCTTCTGAATCTCTGCTTTCCTACTGTCTTCTTCTTCATACACGCAGGGCTCCTTCCATGGCAAGCTGTATGTAGGGTTTCACCATTGTCAATGGCTACCTCTCATCCTCTCAGTGAAAATGTTCAACGCGCTCTGTCACAGCACGGCTATTCATCTGTCAGTTCTCGATCATGTCGGAATAGAATCCAGTGATTCTTTTGCGTCTGTCACTAACGCCCCACAATCGTGAGTTTGAAGCTCGTCACAGTCATTCAATCCCTGAATCCTACTCAGAATACCACAGACAAGGTTTAGACCTTCCGGATTCTCTTGAATGCCGCCATCAATTCTAGCTTATACCATGAAGATTCTGGTTAAAGAGTCCAAGAGATATCCACTCAATCTAAAGTAGAACGGAGGTGGTTGTCAGGCACACGTTCATAGGTGAGAATGATGATGAGTGTCACGGATCATCACATTCATCAAGTTGAGGAGCAAGTGATATCTTAGAATGGAAACAAGCGTGTTTGAATAAAAAAAACAGTAGTAATTGCATTAATCCATCAAGACACAGCAGAGCTCCTCACCCCCAACCATGGGGTTTAGAGACTCCTGCCATAGAAGGTACAATATGAAACGTGTAAAGTGTCATGAGGTAAAGATACAATGTAAAAAAATAATATATATAGTGAACTAGTAACCTAGGATATACAGAAATGAGTAAATGACGTAAAAATCCACTTCCAGGGTCCACTTGGTGTGTGCTTGGGCTGAGCATTGAAGCTTTCATGTGTAGAGACTTTTCCTGGAGTTAAACGTCAGCTTTTGTGCCAGTTTGGGCGTTTAACTCCAACTTTTGTGCCAATTCCGGCGTTAAACGCCGGGAATTCTGAAGCTGATTTGCAACGCCGGTTTAGGCCATCAAATCTCGGGAAAAGTATGAACTATTATACATTGCTGGAAAGCCCAGGATGTCTACTTTCCAACACAATTGAGAGCGCGCCAATTGGGTATTTGTAGCTCTAGAAAATCCACTTCGAGTGCAGGGAGGTCAGAATCCAACAGCATCTGCAGTCCTTTTACAGCCTCTGAATCAGATTTTTGCTCAGGTCCCTCAATTTCAGCCAGAAAATACCTGAAATCACAGAAAAACACACAAACTCATAGTAAAGTCTAGAAAAGTGAATTTTAAATAAAAACTAATAAAAATATAATAAAAACTAACTAAAACATACTAAAAACATACTAAAAATAATGCCAAAAAGCGTATAAATTATCCGCTCATCACAACACCAAACTTAAATTGTTGCTTGTCCCCAAGCAACTGAAAATCAAATAGGATAAAAAGAAGAGAACATACTATAGACTCCAAAATATCAATAAAATTTAGCTCCAATCAGATGAGCGGGACTAGTAACTTTTTGCCTCTGAACAGTTTTGGCATCTCACTTTATCCTTTGCAGTTTAGAATGACTGGAATCTATAGGAACTCAGAATTCAGATAGTGTTATTGATTCTCCTAGTTAAGTGTGATGATTCTTGAACACAGCTACTTTATGAGTCTTGGCTGTGTCCCAAAGCACTCTATCTTCCAGTATTACCACCGAATACATACATGCCACAGACACATAACTGGGTAAACGTTTTCAGATTGTGACTCAGCTTTGCTAGAGTCCCCAATTAGAGGTTTCCAGGGTTCTTAAGCACGCTCTTTTTGCCTTGGATCACTTTATTTATTTATTTATTTATTTATGTATTTATTTTTTTTGAATTCACTGTTTTTTCTTGCTTCAAGAATCAATCTGATAATTTTTCAGATCCTCAATAACATTTTTCCTTTTCCATCATTCTTTCAAGAGCCAACAAGTTTAACATTCTTTAATAAACAAATTCAAAAGACATATGCACTGTTCAAGCATTCAATCAGAAAACAGAAAGTATTGTCACCACATCAAAATTATTCAACTAGTTTTAGAGATGAATTCAAAATCCTGTACTTCTTGTTCTTTTGTGATTAAAGCATTTTTCATTTAAGAGAGGTGATGGATTCATAGGACACTCATAGCTTTAAGACATGAACCTTAAATTTTATTAATCATGAAATAAGAACAAGACTCAAAGATAATTATAAGAGAATACTAATAATAATAGAAAATAGAAAATTAAAAACAGAAATTTAAATGACTCTAAAATTGATTCCTAATGATAGAGGTTATCACAGAGTTAGGACTCAACAACCTTGATTTTGAGAAGTGGATGCTCCCTCAACTTGTGGGGTGTTTGACCCTTCAAGGGAGAGCTTCTGGCGCTTCAGCTCCTGTAGCTCATGCCCCTGCTTCTCTTGTTCCTTCAGCAGTTTGCAGAGCATGCAGTTTTAATTCGGCTGTTCTTCCTTAATTTGTTCCATAGCTTCTTGCAGCTTGGAACAGATGCTTCTAGGCGGGCCCAGTAGTCAAATTCAGGAAGTTCAGGGAGGAATTCCTGCGCCCTCCTTTTGATAGAGTTATCTTGCAATTGTCCTTCCATTGACTTCTTGGTGATTGGATGTTCAATTGGAATAAATTCATCTACTCCCATTCTCACCCCAGCATCTTTACATAGTAAAGAGATTAAGCTTGGGTAAGCCAGTTTGGCTTCAGTGGAGTTCTTGTTTGCAATTGTGTAAATCTCACAAGCAATCAGATGATGAATCTCCACTTCTTTTCCCAGCATAATGCAATGAATCATCACTGCTCTCTTGATAGTGACCTCAGAACAGTTACTAGTGGGCAAAATAGAACGCCCAATGAAGTCTAGCCAACCTCTTGCAACTGGTTTGAGATCTCCCCTCTTGAGTTGGTTTGGGACACCTTTTGAATTGGTCATCCACTTAGTTCCAGGGAGGCATATGTCCTCTAGAACTTGATCCAACCCCTTATCTACTCTCACCATTCTCCTATTAAAGGATTCAGGATCATCTTGTAGTTAAGGCAATTTGAAGACCTCTCTTATTTTATCCAGATGGAAGTAAATAATTCTCCCTCTGACCATGGTTCTGTAGGTATGAAAAGTAGTTCCAGTCATTCTCTGCTTATCTGTCAGCCACAGATTTGAGTAGAATTCCTGAACCATGTTTCTTCCAACCTTTGTCTCAGGGTTGGTTAGAACTTCCCATCCTTTGTTTCGAATTTGCTCTTGGATCTCCGGATATTCATCTTCTTTCAGATCAAATCTGACTTCCAGGATCACTGACCTCAGACCCATTATTGTGTGGTAATGTTCTGCATGTTCTTTGGTTAAGAACTTCTCTTGATTCCAAAGATTCTTTGGATTATTCTCTTTCTTGCCTTTTGAATTGGTTTGTTTTACCTTAGGAGCCATGATCTTGATAAATCTTGGCTTAGTGATCACGGAAAAGCACACCAAACTTAGAGGTTTGCTTGCCCTCAAGCAAAAGAAAGGAAAGAGGAGAGAGAGGAGGAGAGCAAATTCGAATGGTAGGGAGAGGGGGATGGCCGAATGTTTATTTATAAGGGAGGGGGAGAGAATTCAAAAATTTTGAAGGAGATTTGAGAAGATATGAAAAGAATTTGAGAAGATATTTGATTTTATTGAAGAAGATTTGGAAAGGATTTGAAAGAGATTTGAAGAATGATTTAGAAAATTATTTAATTTTTGAAATTTGAGGGTGAATGATGAAAGTTTGTGATGTGTTTATGCAGAAAATTATGGATCAAAATAAGAAAGTTTGAAAAAATTTGAAGTGGAAAACAAAATCTCCTTCTCCTGCCTTTCTGGCGTTAAACGCCCAGAATGGTATCCATTCTAGCGTTTAACGCCCAATTGGTGGCCATTATGGGCGTTTAACGCCCAGCCAGGCACCCTGGCTGGCGTTAAACGCCGGAAACCCCTTTATCACTGGGCGTTTTGCTGAACGCCCAGGATGCTGCAATTCTGGCGTTAAACGCCCAGAATGATACCCATTCTGTCGTTTAACGCCCAAAATGGTGCCTTTACTGGCGTTAAACGCCCAGAATGGTATCCATTCTGGCGTTTAACGCCCAGAGTGCCCTTTACTGGCATTTTCTTGCCAGCAAGCTCCTTTTCTCTGCTTTTTTCACTGAATCCTTCTGTAACTCTTTAAATTCCTTCAATTTTGCTGATCAACCTTGAAGAATATATATCAAACTTTTACTAAGTAAAACAAATGACCTGTCAATGACTAGGTTGCCTCCCAGCAAGCGCTTCTTTATTGTCTTTAGCTGGACCTTTACTGAGACTCATTCAAGCCTCAGTTTTGAGCATTCTTGCTCAAAATTGCTTTCAAGATAATGTTTATCCCTCTGTCCATTAACAATGAACTTTTTGTCAGAATCAATATCCTGAAGCTCAACATATTCATATGGTGACACTCCTGTAATCACATACGGACCCTGATGACAAGTCATCATATACCCATTTTTTAAGCTAATTTCACTTGTTTTATTAGCATTTATACACTTTCTTGCATCCTAAGTAAGTGATTTGGAGTGAAAATGCATAACTTCTTTAAATCAAACAACCACCATGAAATTAATGTTAACTCATGAGGTTTAAGCTAAACTTAATTGATTTTTAATTGATTTATAAGCCTCTTGAATTTAGTGATACTTTGAGTGGTTGTTTTGGTTTATTGTAGGTGAAGAAAAGAAAAAAAGGAAAAGCGTGGCCTAAGGAAGTGTGGCCCAAGGAGAAGAAAGTGTGGTCAAAGAGAGAAGAAGTGTGGCGCACAACATGAGGAAGGCAAGTATTGCCCTCCACAAGGGCACACTGCCCTCTAGGAGGGCAACATAAGGGAACCAAGCATGAAAGGCAACTCTGCCCTGCCCACTACAATGGCAGAGCACAAATCTGTGCCTTGGAATCAAGAGGAACAAAACCTTGCCCTGCCCTCCACAAGGGCAGTATCGGGCTCACCAAGGGAAGAAAATCAAAGGAAAATGTCTCCATTGCATGCCACAAGAGTCGAACACGGAACAAGGAAGAAGCAAGGAACTAAGCTTGATTATGGTGCCAAGAAAGCCAAGGGAAATGAGTAGCGTGCGTTCCAGCCATGTCTCAAATGCGGGACGTCAAAGTGGAAATACTGCCCTGCCCTCCGCGAGGGCAGGGCAACATTTTGTTGTGGCATGAGTCTGGCGCACCAAGGCACGATTCTGGCGCACCAAGGAACGATTCTGGCAGCACCAACAGCGCACCACAGCACAATTCTGGCGCACCAACTTTTTCTGCCCTGCCCTCCGCGAGGGCAGGGCAGCATTCTGCGCACCAAGCCTGTACCACGCCGCACCACGCACGCACCAAGCACCAAATCCTTCCCTGCCCTCCACAAGGGCAGGGCAGCCTCCTGGAAGCAACTTCTCATGGGCCAAAAATAGAATTAAAAATCCAATTTAATTCAATTCTTCAACAAATCAAAAGCCCATCCAAATCCCAAGATCCAAGAATAGAAAGTGTATAAATAGGAGTTAGTTTGATGTAAATAGGACCTTTGGACCTTTACCTTTACTTTCACTTTTGAATTTTTGACATTTTACCTTTTACATGATTTTTTTACTTCCTTTGGAGCTTTGAATTCTGCAACTTCTCTTGGTGACTTCACTGAGATTTCAGAGAATTGGGGAGGAGAATTGATCTCTCTTCTTCCTCGTTCTTGCCTGAGCACTTTTAATTTTCTTGTTTTGAGTTTTGGGTGTGAAGAGTTGAGGAAATTCTATCTCAACCTCCATTCAAAATCTCTTTAATTCCTTTCTGCACAATTAAATTGAATTTCAATTTCCTTTACTGCTTCTTCTTCAATTCCTTGTCAATAGCTTTGTGAACTTGGATCTGGGAAGGCAATTGAGATCTAGGCTTTGCTACCTAGTCTCTGGAGACCTGAGATCCCAATTTACTTTTGGTTCTTCTGTGAACCTCTGCTGCATTTAATTTCCTTACTGTTTGAGCTCTAATTGCTTCTAATTCAATTTCTGCTCTATTGATTGTTGCAATTCACATTCTCTTGCTTAAATTCTGAAATCCCTGTCCTCAAATCCCTTTTACATTCAAGCAATTTATATTTCTTGCAATTTAAGTTACTGCAATTTACATTTCTTGCACTTTAAGTTTCAGTCATTTACTTTCTTGTTCTTTAAGATTCAGTCCTTTTACTTTCAGTTTCTTTTAATTTCTGCAATTCTACCCTTCCCCCTTTACATTTACTGTTATTTACTTCCTGTTAAACACAAATCACTCAACCAATACTTGAATCGCTTGATTAAATCAACCACTAAACTAAAATTTCTCAATCCTTCAATCCCTGTGGGATCGACCTCACTCATGTGAGTTATTATTACTTGATGCGACCCGGTACACTTGCCGGTGAGTTTTGTGTCGGATCGTTTTCCGCACATCAAGTTTTTGGCGCCGTTGCCGGGGATTGAAATAGATTGACAATGATTAAGTGAAGTGGAGGTCTAGATTAAGCACTTTTTCTTTTCTGTTTCTCTAACACACTAACTGTTTGAATTTTTGCTTAAACTAACTAAAACCTCATTCTAGCAATAGATTGAAGTTTTATTGATTTTCTGGATCTGTGAGTTTATTGTTGTGTGTTTGTATGTCAGGTACAGGAAGATCTTCCCCTATCCTCTCTGAAATTGACCAAAGAACTCTTCGAAGAATAAGAAGAGCTGAAAGAGGAAAGAACGTTATTGGAGAGGAAGAATCTGAGGAGGAATTCCAAGAAATGGAAGGAGATCCATCAAATCCCAATCAACCAGAAGGAGGAGCCAATAATAATCAACAACAAAGAAGAGTACTGGCTTCCTATACATTTGCAAATGCTAGACACTGTGGGAGTAGCATTCTTCCCCCCAATGTCAATCCAAACAACTTTGAATTAAAGCCACAACTCATCACTTTGGTTCAAAACAACTGTTCTTTTGGGGGAGGACCATTGGAGGACCCAAATCAACACTTATCCACCTTCTTGAGGATTTGTGACACTGTTAAAACCAATGGTGTGCCTCCTGACAGTTACAAGTTGTTGCTCTTTCCATTTTCTCTCAGAGACAAAGCCACTCAATGGTTAAAAACGTTCCCAAAGGAAAGCATCAACACTTGGGATGACTTGGTGAGCAAGTTCCTTGCCAAATTTTATCCCCCTCAAAGAATCATAAGATTGAAAACTGAGGTGCAGACATTCACTCAAATGGAGGCTGAGAATTTATATGAAGCATGGGAAAGATATAAAGCTCTATTGAGAAAATGTCCACCAGAGATGTTTACTGAATGGGATAAGTTGCAAAACTTCTATGAAGGACTTACTCTAAAGGCTCAAGAAGCACTTGATCACTCAGCTGGAGGCTCACTATAACTCATGAAAACCACAGAGGAAGCTCAAAACCTCATTGATATGGTGGCCAACAACCAATATTTCTTTGCTCATCAAAGACAATGCCAACCATCACAGAGAAGAGGAGTAATGGAGTTAGAAGGAGTGGATTCAATTCTAGCTCAGAACAAGATGATGCAGCAGCAGATTCAACAACAGTTTGAGCAAATGGCCAAAAGAATTGATGGCCTACAAGTGGCAGCAGTGAGCACCACAAGCCAACCATCAACCTCATGGGTGCAAAGTGAAGAGACCCAAGAGGAGCAACAGCAAGAGCAAGTCCAATACATGCACAACCAAAATCCTGGAACAAATGAAGCTTATGGTGATACTTACAATCCATCTTGGAAGAACCATCCCAACCTCAGATGTGGAGCAACCACAATCAAGGCCAACAACCATGGCAAAGAAACTCAAGTCAGAACAATTGGAAAAACACAAACCACAATATCCAGCCAAACACTAACCAAAACACATACAGAAAACCACAAAATAACTACCCCAATTCTAACCATCACCTACCCAATAACCACCCAACTAACCAAATTGCTTACCATCATCCATCAACATCCCAAAACCAACCAATCTCACAAGACTCTCAGAGGATCACTAATCTAGAGTTGCTCATGGAGAAAATGATGAAAAACCAAGAATTGACAACAAAGAACCAAGAAGCTTCCATGAAGAACCTAGAGAGGCAGATTGGTCAACTCTCCAAACAAATTTCTGTTGAAAAACCATCAAGCTCACTAGCAAGTGATACCATTCCTAACCCAAAGGAAGAATGCAAGGTCGTGCAACTAAGAAGTGGAAAGATGTTAGTGGATGGTAACCAAGGAGCAACCAAGAAACTTATGAAGAATGACAATGAGCCAACAAAGAATGCTGAAGCCATCAACAAGGACATGACAACCAATAATGGCCCAGAAGAACTCACAGAAGAAAACGACCAACCACAAAGTTTGAAGAAGGGAAAGCAGACCATGGAAGAACCGATTCCAAGACAACTTCAAGGGGAGAAAAACTTGACACCCCCAATACCTTATCCACAAAGATTCCACAAAGAAACAAAGGATCAGCACTTCCACAGATTTCTTGAGACTTTCAAGAAGCTGGAAATCAACATACCTTTGGCTGAGGCATTAGAGCAAATGCCTCTGTATGCCAAGTTTTTAAAGGAGCTCATCAACAAGAAGAGAGACTGGAATGAGAAGGAAACGGTAATGCTCAGTGAGGAATGTAGTGCCGTGCTCCAAAAAGGAATTCCACCAAAGCTTAAGGATCCAGGGAGTTTTGTAGTATCTTGCGCCATAGGCAAAATGGCCTTGGACAAAGCTCTCTGTGATCTTGGAGCCAGTATAAACTTAATGCCTTTGTCCATGATGAAGAAGCTTGCTATAGAAGATCTCAAACCCACTAGGATGCCACTAGTCATGGCCGACAGATCAATCAAAATACCTAATGGAATTGTGGAAAATTTGTTAGTAAAGGTTGGAGAGTTTATCTTCCCTGCAGACTTTGTAATCCTAGACACTGATGAGGAAGGGAACAATTCAATCATCTTGGGAAGACCATTTCTAGCAACTGCAAAAGCCATTATAGATGTGGAAAAAGGAGAAATGATTTTCAGAGTACACAATGAGCAAATGATCATAAATATTTTTAAGTCAATGCAACATCCTCCTGAGTAGGAAGATCATTTGAGAGTGGATATGATAGAGAGCCTGGTGGAAGAAATATTAGACACTAACCAGCATGAGCAAGAAAAAGAGAATCAAGAAACAATAGAGGAACACGCAGCTGAGATCTCCATCGACAAAGAGGTGGAACCAAGCAAGAAAAAAGAAGCACAGAAGCAAGAACTGAAGCCATTACCTTCTCATCTCAAATATGCATTTCTTGGCACTTCAGAGAGCTTCCCAGTGATCATTAATTCATCTCTGACAAAGAAAGAAGAAGGAGAGCTTCTTGATGTCCTCAGAGCTCACAAGGATGCTTTAGGATGGACCATTGATGATCTGAAAGGCATTAGCCCTGCAGTGTGTATGCATAAGATTCTATTGGAGGACAATTCCAAAGCAGTAATTCAACCTCAAAGAAGACTAAATCCTGCAATGAAGGAAGTCGTCCAGAAGGAAGTAATGAAATTGTGGAATGCAGGAATAATATATCCTATTTCCGATAGTTCATGGATAAGTCCAGTCCAAGTGGTACCCAAGAAGGGTGGAATGACAGTCATTATTAATGAGAAGAGCGAACTCATTCCCACAAGGACTGTGACGGGGTGGAGGATGTGTATTGACTATAGGAAGTTGAATGATGATACACGCAAAGATCACTTCCCACTGCCGTTCATTGACCAGATGCTTGAAAGGTTGGCTGGCCATGCTTATTATTGCTTCTTGGATGGCTATTCTGGGTACAATCAGATAGTGGTAGACCCAAAGGACCAAGAAAAGACTTCATTCACATGCCCAGTTGGAGTTTTCGCTTATAGAAGAATGCCATTCGGACTATGCAATGCCCCAGCCACTTTTCAAAGGTGTATGCTCTCTATTTTCTCAGATATGGTTGAAAAATTTTTAGAAGTTTTTATGGATGACTTCTCTGTTTTTGGTGATAATTTCAATACTTGCCTAAACCATCTAACTCTTGTTTTGAAACGATGCCAAGAAACTAATTTGGTTTTGAACTGGGAGAAGTGCCATTTCATGGTGCCTGAGGGGATTGTTCTTGGTCATAAAGTTTCAAGAAGAGGGATAGAGGTTGACAAGGCAAAAGTGGAAATAATAGAAAAGCTCCCTCCACCAACTAATGTGAAATCTGTTAGAAGTTTCTTGGGGCATGCAGGATTTTATAGAAGGTTTATCAAGGATTTTTCTAAAATAGCCAAGCCCTTGAGTAATCTGTTAATGATTGATAAACCTTTTGTTTTTGATGAAAATTGCCAGCATGCCTTTGAAACTTTGAAACATAAACTCACCACAGCACCAATTATCACACCCCCTGATTGGAACTTACCCTTTGAACTCATGTGTGATGCAAGTGATATTGCAATTGGTGCTGTACTTGGACAAAAAAAGGGAAACTTGCATCATGTCATATATTATGCAAGTAAAGTATTAAATGAGGCTCAAAAAAATTACACTACAACAGAGAAGGAATTGTTAGCTGTAGTCTATGCATTTGATAAATTTAGATCATACTTGATAGGATCTAAAATTGTGGTTTATACTGATCATGCTGCCCTCAAGTATTTGATGACAAAGCAGGATGCTAAACCAAGACTTATCAGGTGGATACTACTTCTACAGGAGTTTGACATTGAGGTAAGGGACAGGAAAGGCACTGAGAACCGAGTTGCTGACCATTTGTCAAGGTTGCCACAAGAAACAATCCAAGAAGCGTCGCAACCTGTGAATGAAAGCTTCCCAGATGAACATCTTTTGCTGATCCAACAAACACCATGGTTTGCTGATATAGCTAACTACAAAGTGGGGAGGAAGATACCTCAAGAATTCACTAAGCAACAAGTGAAGAAGCTAATCAATGAAGCAAGGAAATTCTTGTGGGATGAACCTTATTTGTTCAAAAGATGTTCTGATGGAATAATTAGAAGATGTGTCCCTGAGAGTGAAATGCGGGATATATTATGGCATTGCCATGGCTCTGCGTATGGTGGACACTTTGGTCCAGAAAGAATAGCTTCAAAGATATTGCAAAGTGGTTTCTATTGGCCAACTATCTTCAAAGATGCCAGAGAATTTGTCCACCAATGTAACGAATGCCAAAGAGCAGGAGGATTGACAAGAAGGAATGAGATGCCACAGAACTTCATTCTGGAAGTAGAATTGTTTGATCTATGGGGCATTGATTTCATGGGACCCTTTCCTCCTTCTCATTCTTTCAAGTATATCTTGGTAGCAGTGGAGTATGTTTCAAAGTGGGTAGAAGCCATAGCCACAACTACCTGTGATGCACAAATTGTCATTCAATTCTTAAAGAAGCATATCTTTACTAGATATGGAGTACCCAAGGGTCTTATCAGTGATGGTGGTGGTCATTTTTGTAACAAACAAATGGAGAAACTTCTTCACAAATATGGAGTTATCCATAAAGTGGCCACACCATACCACCCTCAGACTAATGGGCAAGCTGAATTAGCCAACAGAGAATTGAAGAAAATCCTAGAGAAAACAGTAGGTAGCACAAGAAAGGATTGGGCTAGGAAGTTGGAAGATGCACTTTGGGCATACAGGACAGCTTTCAAAACTCCCATTGGGAAGTCCCCCTTTCAGTTGTTATATGGCAAATCTTGTCATCTCCCTGTAGAGCTTGAACACAAAGCCTTTTGGGCTATTAAACTTCTAAACCTTGACTCTGAAGCAGCAGGAGAGAAAAGGTTGTTACAGCTGAATGAGCTGGATGAGTTTAGGCTAGAAGCCTATGAAAATACCAAGATATACAAGGAAAAAGCAAAGAGATGGCATGACAGGAAGATTCTGAAGAAAGAATTCAAACCCGGACAGCAAGTACTCTTGTACAACTCAAGACTCAAGATATTCCCTGGCAAGCTTAAGTCTAAGTGGACTGGCCCATATTTGGTAACTAAGGTCTTTCCTTATGGGAGTATTGAATTGCTAGATGAAGCAACAAAGAGTCGGTTCACAGCAAATGGCCACAGAGCAAAACCATACCTAGGAGGACAATGGAACAAGGAAAAAGAGGTTCAGAACCTAAATCCTTCTTGAAGTGCAAACAGAAGATGTCAAGCTAGTGACAATAAAAGAGCGCTTGTTGGGAGGCAACCCAACCTGAGGTAGTTTTCTTTTCATAGCTTTTTCAATAAAAATGTTGAATAGTTGGTATGCATTGCAAGGAGCTAAGTTTGGTGTTGCACACCAAAACAATTTAAGTGAGAATGAAGGATTCTAAGTTTGGTGTTCCACCAAAAAGCCCACTTAAAAGCATATTCTCACTTCCTGCACAATGCTAGCTCCAAGCAATCAAACAAATTATTCAACTACTTAACTGTTTCTAGTTTTTAATTTCATACTCTTTAGCAAGGATACAGGGTTTCAAATATGGTTAACTTGTTGCATCTGAGACAGTGGCAAACAATTAAGTTTGGTGTTCACACACCAAAACAAATCCAAGAACCACACTCAATTTATGCATACTAACCATACACTTAAGGGCTTGAGAAGCAAGCAACTTTGAGAAATATGCAGGACATAAGTCAACAATTGAAGATATTCTGCATCCTAACTCAAAGAAAACACAACAGAAGAAAAAAACAAAGGGCTGCAACTTCAAAGGTTGTATCTCAACTTGATCTTTACTATTGTGTGTTATTTTGAACATGGGAACCATTGTATGTCTTGCTAAAGTGTTTATCTAGTTGCAAGTGAAATTGTTTGTTAAAAATACCAAATATGCATAATGCTTGTCATTCATCACTTAGCTTTAATTTTGTTTTGTTTCCCATATGCTTGAATAAAAGAGATTTGATTTGAATTGAAAAGTGAAATATCCAATGTTGCATAAGTAGAATGGAAGTTAATGGTGGTATATATGTTTGATTAAATTCATGACTCATGAAATAATTGTTGCATAATCTCATTCTCATTCAAGTGTGAGTTAGCTTGCTGTTATAAAGACCCTTATCAATGAATAAAAAACCCTTGAGAACAAAAACAGAAAGAAAAGGGAGAAGAAAAATCCAAAGTGGCAAGAAAAGCAAAAAATTAAAGGTTGGACACCAATAGCTTGGACCCTAGGACATATGCCTGTGATGTTCTTGTACTAAGATATGCTTGGATGAGTAAATTCTAAGGGGTATTTTAAAACCCGGTCACTTAGATCAACTGATTTGGGATGGCCAATTGAAAGTCCACAATAAAGAGCAACTTAGATACAGAACATTTAGTTATCCAAAGAGATGCTGGGCATCAATGATCCTAGGAAGAATTAGTGAGCCATGTGTCTGTGGTGGAAAGATGTTGAGTAAAAGAAAGAAACAAATAAAGCCAAAGGCTACTACTGCAACATTTGACACCAAACCTCCAAAAGAATAAGCTTGTTAAGCATTATAAGAAAGAAAAGTTAGCAAGGGAGTGATTAAAGAGTAAGTCTTATAACAGCAAGTTTAGCAAACCTTTGATGAAAAATGTGTATTATGTAACAGCAAACAATAACTTGAGTTATCATTGTCTGCATAAAGACCCCATAGATCAAGTTCTGCTATATGCCTAATAAGGATATATGTCTTTTCTTGTTCCTTTCAATTTCTCTTAGTTTTGATGCTTGCTTGGGGACAAGCAAGATTTAAGTTTGGTATTGTGATGACAAGTCATCATATACCCATTTTTCAAGCTAATTTCACTTGTTTTATTAGCATTTATACACTTTCTTGCATCCTAAGTAAGTGATTTGGAGTGAAAATGCATAACTTCTTTAAATCAAACAACCACCATGAAATTAATGTTAACTCATAAGGTTTAAGCTAAACTTAATTGATTTTTAATTGATTTATAAGCCTCTTGAATTTAGTCATACTTTGAGTGGTTGTTTTGGTTTATTGTAGGTGAAGAAAAGAAAAAAAAGGAAAAGCGTGGCCTAAGGAAGTGTGGCCCAAGGAGAAGAAAGTGTGGTCAAAGAGAGAAGAACTGTGGCGCACAACATGAGGAAGGCAAGTATTGCCCTCCACAAGGGCACACTGCCCTCTAGGAGGGCAACATAAGGGAACCAAGCATGAAAGGCAACTCTGCCCTGCCCACTACAAGGGCAGAGCACAAATCTGTGCCTTGGAATCAAGAGGAACAAAACCTTTCCCTGCCCTCCACAAGGGCAGTATCGGGCTCACCAAGGGAAGAAAATCAAAGAAAAATGTCTCCATTGCATGCCACAAGAGTCGAACACGGAACAAGGAAGAAGCAAGGAACTAAGCTTGATTATGGTGCCAAGAAAGCCAAGGGAAATGAGTAGCGTGCGTTCCAGCCATGTCTCGAACACGGGACGTCAAAGTGGAAACACTGCCCTGCCCTCCGCGAGGGCAGGGCAGCATTTTGTTGTGGCATGAGTCTGGCGCACCAAGGCACGATTCTGGCGCACCAAGGAACGATTCTGGCAGCACCAACAGCGCACCACAGCATAATTCTGGTGCACCAACTTTTTCTGCCCTGCCCTCCGCGAGGGCAGGGCAGCATTCTGCGCACCAAGCCTGCACCACGCCGCACCACGCACGCACCAAGCACCAAATCCTGCCCTGCCCTCCACAAGGGCAGGGCAGCCTCCTGGAAGCAACTTCTCATGGGCCAAAAATTGAATTAAAAATCCAATTTAATTTGATGACATGTCATCATATACCCATTTTCTATGCTTTTTCATACAAGAAATTGATGATTTGTGCTTAAATATTGAATGCTTTTTGTACTTAAATGATATATTTTCTTGATATTTTAATTTTATAAATCTTGTAGGAAATAATAAGAAAAAGAAGCAAAGAAGCACAAAAAAAGGAGAAAAAAAGAGCTTTGGGACACACTTTGAAGTTGGGGTACACTTTGGAGCTTTAGGCCACGCTTTTAAAAGCGTGGCCCATGACAAAATCAAAGAAGGAAGCAGCCAGCACGCACACGATCCTGCCCTTGCCAAGGGCAGGGCAGAATCGTGATGCAAAGTGTGGTTGGAAGCAAGAATTTTCGCTAAGTTAAAATCTGGCCGCACACAGCATGACCATGCCTACTTCAAAGGGCTATAACTTGAGCTACAGACGTCCAATTGATGTGCTTCCAGTTGCGTTGGAAAGCTGACATTCAGAGCTTTCCAACGATATATAGAAATCCATATTTGGCATCCAATTGAGGCAGGAACGAAAGGCATCTTTAAGGGCCAAAAACAAGCGAAAATAAACCAAAATGCTTCCACCAAGGCTCGAAGAGGGAGACACAAGGAACCCAAGGAAGTCTGCCCTCAAGGAGAGCAGAATGCCCTCTTGGAGGGCAATGTCGTGTTTTCTTCATGAAAATTCAAGGAAAAATTGCAACAACTTCCTCCACCAAGTTTCGAACACAAGACCTCTAGGAAGCCAAGCCTTAGGCGTGAATTAGGTGCCAAGAAGCCAAGAAAAAAATGATGAGCGTGTGCTTCTGCCGTGTTTCGAACTTGGGACGTGAAGGAAGGAACATTGCCCTGCCCTTGGCGCGGGCAGGGCAGCATCTTGTGTGGCGCACCAAGAAGCAACTTTGGCGCACCAAGTTTCTCCCCTGGCAGCACCAAGCGCGCGCACCAACACAATTTTGGCGCACCAAACTCTTCCTGCCCTGCCCTTGGCGCGGGCAGGGCAGCATCCTTGCGCACCAACAAGCGTCCCACGCACAAGGCTGCACCAACACGCACCAATTCTCGCACCAAGCATCAATTTTCTGCCCTGCCCTCCACAAGGGCAGGGCAGCCTCCTGGAAGTGTCATGGGCCAAAAATCAACCAAAATTCAATTTAATTCAATTCCTCTCCAAATTGAATCAAGGCCAACCAAACCCATTTCTCCTCAAATCCAAAGCAAGAATAGCCCACATCATCACTCAAAGGCACATGGATCAATTAGATTAGGATTTTCATTTTAATTGTAATTTGTTTTAATTTTTCACTTTGTAATGCCTATATAAAGGCATCAATTCCGTCTCACTAGGGGCTCTCTCAGTTTTTCATTCTAGCTTTGGATCTTGGGTGAAGAATTGAAGAAATTCTGTTTCAATCTCACCTTGAGATCTCTTGTTTACTTTTTCTGCATAATTGAAATTCACATACTGCTTCATCTTCTCTTTAATTCTGCAATTTATTTTTCTTCTTTCTTCTGCAAATTGTTCTCTGAATTGATCAAGGAAGGGCTTGAGATCTAGACTTGTTCTCTAGTCTCATTGATTCCCTGAGATCTCGTCTCTTTAAATTTCATAATTGAGCTGAGTTACATTCTGTGTTGCTTCTTCAAGCAATTTTACATTTCTGTTTAAATCTACTTCACTTATTCCATCTTTTAATTCTCTGCTTGATTGCTCTTTACTTTTTCTTGTTGAAGTTTTAATTCCCAGCACCCAATCCCTTTTACTTTTCATGCAATTTAATTATTCTGCAATTATTCTAAGTGCTGCTTATTGCTTTCCTTTAAATTTCCTGCACCCAATCCCCTTTATATTTCCTGCAATTTACATTTCTTGTCATTTAAGTTTCTACAATTTACATTGCTTGTTCTTTAAGCTTCCTGCCTATTTACATTCTGCACTTTAAGTTCATTGCTATTTACATTTTGCTGCCACAATTCTCACTTAAATGTTAGCTTGACTAAACTAATCACCCACTAAAGTTGCTTGATCCATCAATCCCTGTGGGATCGACCTCACTCTAAGTGAGTTATTACTACTTGATGCGACCCGGTACACTTGCCGGTTGGATTTGTGTGTTGGAAATTCGTTTTCCGCAAAAATACCATCAAGTTTTTGGCGCCGTTGCCGGGATTGATTAGATCAACAATGATTAAGTGGGTGAGAAGTCTAGATCAAGCATTTTTTTTGTTTTTGTTCTCTGTTTTAAAGTGAAACCAAGGTGTTTGAGTTTTTGCCTCACTAAGAAATTCTCATCTCTGATATGAGTAATTTCAATTTTTCTTGGTGTTGTGTTTTCCAAAATTCAAATGGAGTTCACCTCATCTTTTAATCAAACAAACTTCATGGGATATTACCCACCATCACAATATGATTCAAGTCATTATTCTAATGATGATTGGGAATATCACCAAGAGAATACACATTCTGAGTACTCCAACTCATGGAGATTTGCTTCAGAACCCCAAGATGAGCAAGAGAATTATGAGGGATACCAACCACCACCACAAAATGATTCATATCATTATCCTCATGGTGGATGGGAGTATCACCAAGAAACTGCAAATTCTGAGCAGTCAAATCACATGAAAAATTATCCACCCTTACTTCCCAGTTTCTCATTTCAAAATTCTTCATCATTTGATTATGCCTCAACACAAAATTCCCTCCAAGATCCATACAACTCATCTCACCAACCACAAAATTACTCTCAACCTTTATCCTTTGAGCTAGTGGCTGAGGATCCTCTTCAAAAGTCCAGAGAATTATTGGAAAGACAAGAACAAATTATGGAAGAACAAAAACAACGCTGGACAGAACAAGAATTCCTCCTCAAGAAAACAGAAGGGCATGTAGAGCAAAGGAAGATTCATTCAGGATCACCAAGTTTTAAGGATGAGGAACAATCTGTGAGTGAAGAAGAGGAAGAAGAGGTTCCTATATCAATTGAAATTTCAATGAAGGAAGAGCAAGATGAGGAGGCTACTGTATCAAGTGAACTTTCAATGAAGAACAAGGTGGTTGAAAATGAAATTGCACTTGAGATGACAAGGGAACATGAAGACTCACAACTCTCACAAACTTTCCTGACCCAACAACTCTCAACACTTGAATCCATGATTGAAAGGTATGAAGAGGAGATGAAGAAAGCTTGGGAAGATCAACAAACCTCCTCCATGAAAGAGCTACTAAAGCAAATGTTGAGTGTAAAAGAGGAAGGGGAAGAACAAGCTAGTGAGGGGGACAATCAAGAACGTCCAAACTCAAGGGAAACAGAGAGGCTCATAAAGGACAAGCTCATTGAACCATCACTGCAAGGAACTCTTGATGAAGACAAAACTCCAACAATTACACAACCACCAAGACTTGGACTCAAGAAAGTGAAGGTAATTGACAAGAACACCAATTCTGTCCCTAATCCAGCAAGCAAAATCAATCAAGACATTTGCAAAAGAAAGCTTGCTGAGGAAAGGCCAAGACAAGGGACAGTAGCTGAATCTTCTCCCCCCTTGAGGTCATTCCTCTTAACTAATTGGAAGAAGAGGAAGAAAGTGAAGAACAACATGTCAAGCTAATGACACTAAAAGAGCACTTGTTGGGAGGTAACCCAACCGTAGGTATAATTTCTTCTCTGCTTTGTTTTTGTTCTTTACTTTGTTTAAATTCAATAAATGGGCATATGGTTACATTCTAAGTTTGGTGTTGCCTTGCAACAAAATTGTTTTCAATCTTTTTGGATGATTGCATCAAATCAAAAATGAAAGTGACACACCAAGATTCTAAGTTTGGTGTGCCACTTATTTTTCTATGCAATTCATTCAAGCAACACTACTTGTCTGCATAATCATAATGCCTCTGCAGTTTTATTTTTTCTTTTAATTTGACACTTTTTCATTCTACTTTCTTTAGTCATTTTTCTGTTTGCTTTCATTTTAGTTTGCTTATTTACTGTTTTTGTTAATACATCACCAAAACATCCTTATTCATGACAGATTCTTCACTTGGTGATTGTATTCAACAAATAACAGTTTCTTTTGTTTAGTTTTAGTTTAAATAAAATTGACATATGATTGCATTCTAAGTTTGGTGTTGCTATGCAACAAAATTTGGTTCCAATATCTATTAGATACTTGCATCAATTCCAAGTGAAAGTGTCACACTAAGTTTGGTGTGCCACTTATTCTTTATGCAAAGTATTGTGCACACCTTCTTATGCTTGCAATCAAATGTCGCTGTCTCTTGTGCCTTGACTGTTATTTTTCATTTTTGCTTGTTTAAAACATATGTGCTACTAACATTTCATTGTGTAAGACATTCATGATCCATCTTAGCCCCATAGCCATTGTTCTAATTGTTGCTTGAGGATGAGTAAGCACTCTAAGTTGGCAAGGGAAAGGGAAGAATTGGAGAAAAAGGACAATAATAATGAAGATGGACTACAAGGTTATAAAGTTCCTTTTCCTCTCATTTATTTCCAACACTTTAAATTGCATGATTGTCTTTATATTTTCTGTATACATGTGTGGTATGACTAAGCATAGCTTGAATTTGATTTGAAATATGTTGTTGTGACATTATGACTACCAACTTGAGTTTTGTGAATTCAAAAGCAAAAAGCATCATGATCATAAACAAACAAGGAATTAAAGAAGAATTTAGCATGTGCATACAAGTATTGGAAAGCTAGTATGATTGATTGTTGCTCAATTGCATTGGATTTTATTTAATTGAAGTTTTTCATCTAGTACATTTTGTGAAATCTTTTGAAATCATGAAAACCTTGAAGAAGCAAATACAATTAAAGCAAGAAAAGAAAAAGGGAAAGAATGAGAAAGCTAAAGGCTCTGAGTACCAATGGCAATTTATTTGCTAAGTGCTTGTGATGTTTATGTATCAAGCCAAATGCTTGAAAACAAAACACTTAGAAGTCAAGGCTAGGCTCAAGTGCAAAAGCACTCCCTCAAAGCTCAAGGCTCTGAGCATCAATGATTAGAGAGTCAAGAAAAGAAAAGAAAAAATGAGCTTAATGAAGTCCTCTAATTAAATGCTTGTGGTGCTTATGTATCAAGTGGTAATACTTGAAAACAAAGCATTTAGAAGTCGTAGCTTTGTTATTAACTCATGGGGCAAAGCACCCAAAAGGAGAAAAAAAAATCAAAAGCTTGTTTCAAGGAAGAATTATAAGAAAAAGATTTCATAAAATAAGCTAGATAGAAGCATCAATCATTTACATCTCTTTTGTAATTGTAGCATACATAGAAAACTAGCTTGCCATGAACATTGAGTTGCTATTCTTCTCACCTTGGATTGTCAATCTTTATTCCATGATTCTTTTCTTGCTTGGGGACAAGCAAGATTTAAGTTTGGTGTTGTGATGACATGTCATCATATACCCATTTTCTATGCTTTTTCATACAAGAAATTGATGATTTGTGCTTAAATATTGAATGCTTTTTGTACTTAAATGATATATTTTCTTGATATTTTAATTTTATAAATCTTGTAGAAAATAATAAGAAAAAGAAGCAAAGAAGCACAAAAAAAGGAGAAAAAAAGAGCTTTGGGACACACTTTGAAGTTGGGGTACACTTTGGAGCTTTAGGCCACGCTTTTAAAAGCGTGGCCCATGACAAAATCAAAGAAGGAAGCAGCCAGCACGCACACGATCCTGCCCTTGCCAAGGGCAGGGCAGAATCGTGATGCAAAGTGTGGTTGGAAGCAAGAATTTTCGCTAAGTTAAAATCTGGCCGCACACAGCATGACCATGCCTACTTCAAAGGGCTATAACTTGAGCTACAGACGTCCAATTGATGTGCTTCCAGTTGCGTTGGAAAGCTGACATTCAGAGCTTTCCAACGATATATAGAAATCCATATTTGGCGTCCAATTGAGGCAGGAACGAAAGGCATCTTTAAGGGCCAAAAACAAGCGAAAATAAACCAAAATGCTTCCACCAAGGCTCGAAGAGGGAGACACAAGGAACCCAAGGAAGTCTGCCCTCAAGGAGAGCAGAATGCCCTCTTGGAGGGCAATGTCGTGTTTTCTTCATGAAAATTCAAGGAAAAATTGCAACAACTTCCTCCACCAAGTTTCGAACACAAGACCTCTAGGAAGCCAAGCCTTAGGCGTGAATTAGGTGCCAAGAAGCCAAGAAAAAAAATGATGAGCGTGTGCTTCTGCCGTGTTTCGAACTTGGGACGTGAAGGAAGGAACATTGCCCTGCCCTTGGCGCGGGCAGGGCAGCATCTTGTGTGGCGCACCAAGAAGCAACTTTGGCGCACCAAGTTTCTCCCCTGGCAGCACCAAGCGCGTGCACCAACACAATTTTGGCGCACCAAACTCTTCCTGCCCTGCCCTTGGCGCGGGCAGGGCAGCATCCTTGCGCACCAACAAGCGTCCCACGCACAAGGCTGCACCAACACGCACCAATTCTCGCACCAAGCATCAATTTTCTGCCCTGCCCTCCACAAGGGCAGGGCAGCCTCCTGGAAGTGTCATGGGCCAAAAATCAACCAAAATTCAATTTAATTCAATTCCTCTCCAAATTGAATCAAGGGCAACCAAACCCATTTCTCCTCAAATCCAAAGCAAGAAAAGCCCACATCATCACTCAAAGGCACATGGATCAATTAGATTAGGATTTTCATTTTAATTGTAATTTGTTTTAATTTTTCACTTTGTAAAGCCTATATAAAGGCATCAATTCCGTCTCACTAGGGGCTCTCTCAGTTTTTCATTCTAGCTTTGGATCTTGGGTGAAGAATTGAAGAAATTCTGTTTCAATCTCACCTTGAGATCTCTTGTTTACTTTTTCTGCATAATTGAAATTCACATACTGCTTCATCTTCTCTTTAATTCTGCAATTTATTTTTCTTCTTTCTTCTGCAAATTGTTCTCTGAATTGATCAAGGAAGGGCTTGAGATCTAGACTTGTTCTCTAGTCTCATTGATTCCCTGAGATCTCGTCTCTTTAAATTTCACAATTGAGCTGAGTTACATTCTGTGTTGCTTCTTCAAGCAATTTTACATTTCTGTTTAAATCTACTTCACTTATTCCATCTTTTAATTCTCTGCTTGATTGCTCTTTACTTTTTCTTGTTGAAGTTTTAATTCCCAGCACCCAATCCCTTTTACTTTTCGTGCAATTTAATTATTCTGCAATTATTCTAAGTGCTGCTTATTGCTTTCCTTTAAATTTCCTGCACCCAATCCCCTTTACATTTCCTGCAATTTACATTTCTTGTCATTTAAGTTTCTGCAATTTACATTGCTTGTTCTTTAAGCTTCCTGCCTATTTACATTCTGCACTTTAAGTTCATTGCTATTTACATTTTGCTGCCACAATTCTCACTTAAATGTTAGCTTGACTAAACTAATCACCCACTAAAGTTGCTTGATCCATCAATCCCTGTGGGATCGACCTCACTCTAAGTGAGTTATTACTACTTGATGCGACCCGGTACACTTGCCGGTTGGATTTGTGTGTTGGAAATTCGTTTTCCGCAAAAACACCATCATAATTCAATTCTTCAACAAATCAAAAGCCCATCCAAATCCCAAGATCCAAGAATAGAAAGTGTATAAATAGGAGTTAGTTTGATGTAAATAGGACCTTTGGACCTTTACCTTTACTTTCACTTTTGAATTTTTGACATTTTACCTTTTACTTGATTTTTTTACTTCCTTTGGAGCTTTGAATTCTGCAACTTCTCTTGGTGACTTCACTGAGATTTCAGAGAATTGGGGAGGAAAATTGATCTCTCTTCTTCCTCGTTCTTGCCTGAGCACTTTTAATTTTCTTGTTTTGAGTTTTGGGTGTGAAGAGTTGAGGAAATTCTGTCTCAACCTCCATTCAAAATCTCTTTAATTCCTTTCTGCACAATTAAATTGAATTTCAATTTCCTTTACTGCTTCTTCTTCAATTCCTTGTCAATAGCTTTGTGAACTTGGATCTGGGAAGGCAATTGAGATCTAGGCTTTGCTACCTAGTCTCTGGAGACCTGAGATCCCAATTTACTTTTGGTTCTTCTGTGAACCTCTGCTGCATTTAATTTCCTTACTGTTTGAGCTCTAATTGCTTCTAATTCAATTTCTGCTCTATTGATTGTTGCAATTCACATTCTCTTGCTTAAATTCTGAAATCCCTGTCCTCAAATCCCTTTTACATTCAAGCAATTTATATTTCTTGCAATTTAAGTTACTGCAATTTACATTTCTTGCACTTTAAGTTTCAGTCATTTACTTTCTTGTTCTTTAAGATTCAGTCCTTTTACTTTCAGTTTCTTTTAATTTCTGCAATTCTACCCTTCCCCCTTTACATTTACTGTTATTTACTTCCTGTTAAACACAAATCACTCAACCAATACTTGAATCGCTTGACTAAATCAACCACTAAACTAAAATTGCTCAATCCTTCAATCCCTGTGGGATCGACCTCACTCATGTGAGTTATTATTACTTGATGCGACCCGGTACACTTGCCGGTGAGTTTTGTGTCGGATCGTTTTCCGCACATCAGACCCCTCCACCGGAATTTAAGTTTTCCTGGGAATAGTCTGAGCCTAGAGTTGAAGAGCAGAACTTTTTGTCCTGGCTCAAAGACTCTGGATGACAACTTCTTGTCATGCCACTTCTTTGCCTTTTCCTTATAAATTTTTACATTTTCAAAGGCACTTGAGTCTGAACTCCTTTAGCTCATTTAGCTGGAGCAATCTTTTTTCACCAGCTAACTTAGCATCCATGTTTAGGAATCTGGTTGCCCAGTAGGCTTTATGTTCCAGTTCCACGGGCAGATGACAGGCCTTCCCATACACAAGTTGGTATGGAGAGGTTCCTATAGGAGTCTTGAATGCTGTTCTGTGTGCCCACAGAGCATCATCCAAACTCTTTGCCCAATCCTTTCTACGGGCAATAACAGTCCATTCCAGGATTCTTTTTAGCTCTCTATTAGAGACTTCAGCTTGCCCATTTGTCTGTGGATGATACGGAGTTGCTACTTTGTGGCTAATTCCATATCAGACCATAGCAGAGTACAGCTTTTTATTGCAGAAATGAGTGCCCCCATCACTGATTAGTACTCTGGGAACACCAAACCTGCTGAAGATGTATTTCTGGAGGAATTTCAGCACGGTCTTAGTATCATTATTGGGAGTGGCAATTTCTTCTACCCATTTAGATACATAGTCTACTGCCACCAGAATATAAGTGTTTGAGTATGATGGTGGGAAGGGACCCATGAAGTCAATACCCCATACATTAAACAACTCAATCTCTAAGATTCTTTGTTGAGGCATGGCGTAACCATGAGGCAAGTTACCAGCTCTTTGGCAACTGTCATAGTTACGCACAAACTCTCGGGCATCCCTATAGAGAGTAGGCCAGTAGAAGCCACATTGGAGGACCTTAGTGGCTGTTCGCTCACTTTCGAAATGTCCCCCATACTGCGATCCATGACAATGCCATAGGATCCTTTGTGCTTCCTCTCTAGGTACACATCTGCTGATCATTCCGTCTGCACATCTCTTAAAGAGATATGGCTCATCCCATAGGTAGTACTTGGCATCTGAAATTAATTTTTTCTTTGCACTCTGCTGTACTCCTGGGTATGAACCTCACAGCTTTATAGTTTGCAATGTCTGCAAACCATGGAGCTTCCTGAATGGCAAAGAGTTCCTCATCGGGAAAGGTCTCAGAGATCTCAGTAGTGGGGAGGGACGCCCCAGCTACTGGTTCTATCTGGGACAGATGATCAGCTACTGGTGCACGAATTTGCAATCCGTACAACTAACCAGCAAGTGCACTAGGTCGTCCAAGTAATACCTTACGTGAGTAAGGGTCGATCCCACGGAGATTATTGGTTTGAAGCAAGCTATGTTTATTTTATTAATCTTAATCAGGATACCAATAGAGTTCTTTAGCCTCGTATAAAGTAAAAAGGGCATAAAATAAATAGTTGTTACTTGTTGTGCAGTAATGGGGAATATGTTGGAGTTTTGGAGATGCTTTTGTCCTTTGAACTTCAATTCTTCCTTGAAATCCTTCAACACACGCAAGGCTCCTTCCATGGCAAGCTCTATGTAGGGTGTCACCATTGTCAATGGCTACTTCCCATCCTCTCAGTGAAAATGTTCCTATGCTCTGTCATAGCACGGCTAATCATCTGTCGGTTCTCAATCAGGTTGGAGTAGAATCCATTGATTCTTTTGCGTCTGTCACTAACGCCCAGCCTTCAGGAGTTTGAAGCTCGTCACAGTCATTCAATCCCAGAATCCTACTCGGAATACCACAGACGAGGTTTAGACTTTCCAGATTCTCATGAATGCCGCCATCAATCCGGCTTATACCACGAAGATTCTGATTAAGGAATCTAAGAGATACTCATTCAATCTGATGTAGAACGGGGGTGGTTGTCAGGCACACGTTCATGGATTGAGGAAGGTGATGAGTGTCATAGATCATCACCTTCTCCATAATTAAGCGCGAATGAACATCTTAGATAAGAACAAGCGTGTTTGAATGGAAAACAAAGTAATTGTATTAATTCATCGAGACGCTGCAGAGCTCCTCACCCCCAACAATGGAGTTTAGAGACTCATACCGACAAAAAGTATGTAATTCAGATCTGAAAATGTCATGAGGTACAAAATGATTCTCTAAAAGTTGTTTAAATAGTAAACTAGTAACCTAGGTTTACAGAATATGAGTAAACTAAGATAATTGGTGCAGAAATCCACTTCTGGGGCCCACTTGGTGTGTGCCGAGGCTGAGACTAAAGCTATCCACGAGTAGAGGCTTTTCTTGGAGTTAAACTCCAAGTTATGACGTGTTTTGGGCGTTCAACTCCGGATCATGACGTTTTTCTGGCGTTTAACTCCAGACAGCAGCATGTACTTGGCGTTCAACGCCAAGTTACGTCGTCTATCTTCGCGCAAAGTATAGACTATTATATATTGCTGGAAAGCCCTGGATGTCTACTTTCCAACGCCGTTGAGAGCGCGCCAATTGGACTCCTGTAGCTCCAGAAAATCTATTTTGAGCGCAGGGAGGTCAGGATCCAACAGCATCAGCAGTCCTTTTTCAGCCTAAGTCAGATTTTTGCTCAACTTCCTCAATTTCAGCCAGAAAATACCTGAAATCACAGAAAAATACACACACTCATAGTAAAGTCCAGAAATATGATTTTGCTTAAAAACTAATAAAATTCTATTAAAAACTAATTAAAACATACTAAAATCTACATGAAATTACCCCCAAAAAGCGTATAAAATATCCGCTCATCACAACACCAAACTTAAACTGTTGCTTGTCCTCAAGCAACTAGATAAATAAAATAGGATGAGAGAAATTAAGAAGTAATAATATCTAAGAGTTTTAAATGGAGCTCAGATTCTTTTTAGATGAGCGGGGCTTGTAGCTTTTTGTTTCTGAACAGTTTTGGCATCTCCCTTTATCCTTTGAATTTTAGAATGATTGGCATCCATAGGAACTCAGAATTCAGATAGTATTATTGATTCTCCCAGTGTAGTATGTTGATTCTTGAACATAGTTATTTTATGAGTCTTGGCCGTGGCCCTAAGCACTTTGTTTTCCAGTATTACCACCAGATACATAAATGCCACAGACACATGACTAGGTAAACCTTTTTCAGATTGTGACTTAGCTTTGCTAGAGTCCCCAGTCAGAGGTGTCCAGAGCTCTTGAGCACACTCTGTTTGCCTTGGATCACGACTTTAACCACTTAGTCTCAAGTTTGTAACTTGGACCTGTGGTGCACGAAATTGTGATCATCAATGGCGCCATCAACATGGTACGCTCATTGCAATGTCAACTCTCTATCACAACTCCGCACAACTAACCAGCAAGTGCACTGGGTCGTCCAAGTAATAAACCTTACGCGAGTAAGGGTCGATCCCACGGAGATTGTTGGTATGAAGCAAGCTATGGTCACCTTGTAAATCTTAGTCAGGCAGACTCAAATGGGTATGGATGATATATGAATAAAACATAAAGATAAAGATAGAGATACTTATGCAATTCATTGGTGAGAACTTCAGATAAGCGAATGGAGATGCTTGGTCCCTTCCGTCTCTTTGCTTTCCTACTGTCTTCATCCAATCCTTCTTACTCCTTTCCATGGCAAGCTTATGCAAGGGTTTCACCGTTGTCAGTGGCTACCTCCCATCCTTTCAGTGGAAATGTTCAACGCACCCTGTCACGGCACGGCTTTTCATATGTCGGTTCTCAATCAGGCCGAAATAGAATCCAGTGATTCTTTTGCGTCTGTCACTAACGCCACGCCCTCAGGAGTTTGAAGCACGTCACAGTCATTCAATCATTGAATCCTACTCAAAATACCACAGACAAGGTTAGACCTTCCGGATTCTCTTGAATGCCGCCATCAGTTCTTGCCTATACCACGAAGACTCTGATCTCACGAAATGGCTGGCTCATTTGTCAGGCGAGCGCTCGGTTGTCAGGCGATCAACCATGCATCGTGTATCTGGAATCCAAGAGATATTCACCCAATCTAAGGTAGAACGGAGGTGGTTGTCAGTCACACGTTCATAGGTGAGAATGATGATGAGTGTCACGGATCATCACATTCATCAAGTTGAAGAACAAGTGGTATCTTGGAACAAGAACAAGCGGAATTGAATAGAAGAACAATAGTAATTACATTAATACTCGAGGTACAGCAGAGCTCCACACCTTAATCTATGGTGTGTAGAAACTCCACCATTGAAAATACATAAGAACAAGGTCTAGGCATAGCCGTGAGGCCAGCCTCCCAAAGAGGGTTCAATCATAAAAACATGATCAAAAGATGATCTAGAGATCTAAAGTGATCAAAAGATGAAAATACAATAGTAAAAGGTCCTATTTATAGGGAACTAGTAGCTTAAGAATTACAAAGATGAGTAAATGACATAAAAATCCACTTCCGGGCCCACTTGGTGTGTGCTTGGGCTGAGCAATGAAGCATTTTTCGTGTAGAGACTCTTCTTGGAGTTAAACGCCAGCTTTTGTGCCAGTTTGGGCGTTTAACTCCCACTTTGGTGCCAGTTCCGGCGTTTAACGCTGGAAATTCTGAAGGTGACTTTTAACGCCGGTTTGGGCCATCAAATCTTGGGCAAAGTATGGACTATCATATATTGCTGGAAAGCCCAGGATGTCTACTTTCCAATGCCGTTGAGAGCGCGCCAATTGAGCTTTTGTAGCTCCAGAAAATCCACTTCGAATGCAGAGAGGTCAGAATCCAACAGCATCTGTAGTCCTTTTGAGTCTCTGAATTAGATTTTTGCTCAGGTCCCTCAATTTCAGCCAGAAAATACCTGAAATCACAGAAAAACACACAAACTCATAGTAAAGTCCAGAAAAGTGAATTTTAACTAAAAACTAATAAAAATATACTAAAAACTAACTAAATCCTACTAAAAACATACTAAAAACAATGCCAAAAAGCGTACAAATTATCCGCTCATCACAACACCAAACTTAAATTGTTGCTTGTCCCCAAGCAACTGAAAATCAAATAAGATAAAAAGAAGAGAATATACTATAGACTCCAAATTATCAATGAAACTTAGCTCCAATTAGATGAGCGGGACTAGTAGCTTTTTGCCTCTGAACAGTTTTGGCATCTCACTTTATCCTTTGAAATTCAGAATGATTGGCTTCTTTAGGAACTCAGAATCCAGATAGTGTTATTGATTCTCTTAGTTAAGTATGATGATTCTTGAACACAGCTACTTTATGAGTCTTGGCCGTGGCCCAAAGCACTCTGTCTTCCAGTATTACCACCGGATACATACATGCCACAGACACATAATTGGGTGAACCTTTTCAGATTGTGACTCAGCTTTGCTAGAGTCCCCAATTAGAGGTGTCCAGGGTTCTTAAGCACACTCTTTTTGCCTTGGATCACAACTTTATTTCTTTCTTTTTTTTTTCTTTTTCTCCCCTTTTTTTTCATTTTTCTCCTTCTTTTTTTTTGTATTCACTGCTTTTTCTTGCTTCAAGAATCATTTTTATGATTTTTCAGATCCTCAGTAACATGTCTCCTTTTTCATCATTCTTTCAAGAGCCAACAATTTTAACATTCATGAATAACAAATTCAAAAGACATATGCACTGTTCAAGCATACATTCAGAAAACAAAAAGTATTGTCACCACATTAAACTAATTAAGCTAGTTTTAAAGATGAATTCGAAATCCTGTACTTCTTGTTCTTTTGTAATAAAAACAGTTTTCATTTAAGAAAGGTGATGGATTCATAGGACATTCATAACTTTAAGGCATAGACACTAAGACACTAATGATCATAAGACACAAACATAGATAAACATAAGCATAAAAATTCGAAAAACAAGAAAATAAAGAACAAGGAGATTAAAGAATGGGTCCACCTCAGTGATGGCGGCTTGTTCTTCCTCTTGAAGATCTTATGGAGTGCTTGAGCTCCTCAATGTCTCTTCCTTGTCTTTGTTGCTCCTCTCTCATGATTCTTTGATCTTCTCTAATTTCATGGAGGAGAATGGAATGTTCTTGGTGCTCCACCCTTAGTTGTCCCATGTTGGAACTCAATTCTCCTAGGGAGGTGTTGATTTGCTCCCAATAGTTTTGTGGAGGAAAGTGCATCCCTTGAGGCATCTCAGGGACTTCATGATGAGTGGGGTCTCTTGTTTGCTCCATCCTTTTCTTAGTGATGGGCTTGTCCTCATCAATGAGGATGTCTCCTTCTATGTCAACTCCAACTGAATAACAGAGGTGACAAATGAGGTGAGGAAAGGCTAACCTTGCCAAGGTAGAGGACTTGTCCGCCACCTTATAAAGTTCTTGGGCTATAACCTCATGAACTTCTACTTCTTCTCCAATCATGATACTATGAATCATGATGGCCCGGTCTATAATAACTTCAGACCGGTTGCTAGTGGGAATAATTGAGCGTTGGATAAACTCCAGCCGTCCTCTAGCCACGGGCTTGAGGTCATGCCTTCTCAATTGAACCGGCTTCCCTCTTGAATCTCTTTTCATTGAGCGCCCTCTTCACAAATGATTGTGAGGACTTGGTCCAACCTTTGATCAAAGTTGACCCTTTTTGAGTTTGAAAGGGATCTCGGGGATCACCTTCTTCAAGGCCACAACTTCATAGAAGTGGTCTTGATGCACCCTTGAGATGAATCTCTCCATCTCCCATGACTCGGAGGTGAAAGCTCTTGCCTTCCCTTTCCTCTTTCTAGAGGTTTCTCCGGCCTTGGATGCCATAAATGGTTATGGAAAAACAAAAAGCAATGCTTTTATCACACCAAACTTAAAAGGTTTGCTCGTCCTCGAGCAAAAGAAGAAAGAAGAGAGTAGAAGAAGAAGAAATGGAGGAGAGGGAGGAGGTTGTGTGGTTCGGCCAAAAGGGGGAAGAAGTAGTGTTTAGGGTGTGTGAAAATGAAGGAGTGAAGATGGGTTTATATAGGGGTGAAGGGAGGGGTAGGGCTCGGCCATTATGGGTGGGTTTGGGAGGGAAAGTGGTTTGAATTTGAATGGTAAGGTAGGTGGGGTTTTATGAAGGATGGATGTGAGTGGTGAAGAGAAGATGGGATTTGATAGGTGAAGGGTTTTTGGGGAAGAAGTGTAGAAGAAGAGAGAGGGTGGTGGGGTAGGTGGGGATCCTATGGGGTCCACAGATCCTGAGGTGTCAAGGAAAAGTCATCTCTGCACCAAATGGCATGCAAAAATGCGTTTTGAGCCAATTCTGGCGTTAAACGCCGGGCTGGTGCCCATTTCTGGCGTTTAACGCCAGGTTCTTGCCGTTTCCTGGCGTTTAACGCCAGTCTGGTGCCCCTTTCTGGCATTAAACGCCCAGAATGGTGCCAGACTGGGCGTTAAATGCCCAACTGCTACTCTTACTGGCGTTTAAACGCCAGCAGGGCCTTCCTCCAGGGTGTGCTATTTTTCTTCCTGTTTTTCATTCTGTTTTTGCTTTTTCAATTGATTTTGTGACTTCTCATGATCATCAACCTACAGAAAACATAAAATAACAAAGGAAAATAGATAAATATAACATTGGGTTGCCTCCCAACAAGCGCTTCTTTAATGTCAGTAGCTTGACAGAGGGCTCTCATGGAGCCTCACAAATGCTCAGAGCAATGTTGGAACTTCCCAACACCAAACTTAGAGTTTGAATGTGGGGGTTCAACACCAAACTTAGAGTTTGGTTGTGGCCTCCCAACACCAAACTTAGAGTTTGACTGTGGGGGCTCTGTTTGGCTCTGATTTGAGAGAAGCTCTTCATGCTTCCTCTCCATGGTGACAGAGGGATATCCTTGAGCCTTAAACACAAAGGATTCTTCATTCACTTGAATGATCAGTTCACCTCCATCAACATCAATCATAGCCTTAGCTGTGGCTAGGAAGGGTCTGCCAAGGATGATGGATTCATCCATGCATTTCCCAATCTCTAGGACTATGAAATTAGCAGGGATGTAATGGTCTTCAATCTTCACCAAAACATCCTCTACAAGTCCATAAGCTTGTTTTCTTGAATTGTCTGCCATCTCTAGTGAGATTCTTGCAGCTTGCACCTCAAAGATCCCTAGCTTCTCCATTACAGAGAGAGGCATGAGGTTTACACTTGACCCTAAGTCACACAGAGCCTTCTTGAAGGTCATGGTGCCTATGGTACAAGGTATGGAGAACTTCCCAGGGTCCTGCCTCTTTTGAGGTAATTTCTGCCTAGACAAGTCATCCAATTCTTTGGTGAGCAAAGGGGGTTCATCCTCCCAAGTCTCATTTCCAAATAACTTGTCATTTAGCTTCATGATTGCTCCAAGGTATTTAGCAACTTGCTCTTCAGTGACATACTCATCCTCTTCAGAGAAGGAATACTCATCAGAGCTCATGAAAGGCAGAAGCAAGTCCAATGGAATCTCTATGGTCTCATTTTGTGCCTCAAATTCCCATGGGTCCTCATTGGGGAACTCAGTGGAGGCCAGTGGACGTCCATTGAGGTCTTCCTCAGTGGCGTTCACTGCCTCTCCTTCCTCTCCAAATTCGGCCATGTTGATGGCCTTGCACTCTCCTTTTGGATTTTCTCCTGTATTGCTTGGGAGAGTACTAGGAGGGAGTTCAGTAACTTTCTTGCTCAGCTGTCCCACTTGTGCCTCCAAATTCCTAATGGAGGACCTTATTTCAGTCATGAAACTTTGAGTGGTTTTGATTAGATCAGAGACCATGGTTGCTAAGTCAGAGTGGTTCTGCTTAGAATTCTCTGTCTGTTGCTGAGAAGATGATGGAAAGGGCTTGCCATTGCTAAACCTGTTTCTTCCACCATTATTGTTGTTGAAACCTTGTTGAGGTCTCTGTTGATCCTTCCATGAGAGATTTGGATGATTTCTCCATGAAGAATTATAGGTGTTTCCATAGGGTTCTCCCATGTAATTCACCTCTTCCATTGAAGGGTTCTCAGGATCATAAGCTTCTTCTTCAGATGAAGCATCCTTAGTACTGCTTGGTGCATTTTGCATTCCAGACAGACTTTGAGAAATCAAATTGACCTGCTGAGTCAATATTTTGTTCTGAGCCAGAATGGCATTCAGAGTATCAATCTCAAGAACTCTTTTCTTCTGATTAGTCCCATTGTTCACAGGATTCCTTTCAGAAGTGTACATGAATTGGTTATTTGCAACCATTTCAATGAGCTCTTGAGCTTCTGCAGGCGTCTTCTTCAAATGAAGAGATCCTCCAGCAGAGCTATCCAATGACATCTTGGACAGTTCAGAGAGACCATCATAGAAAATACCTATGATGCTCCATTCAGAAAGCATGTCAGAAGGACATTTTCTGATCAATTGTTCGTATCTTTCCCAAGCTTCATAGAGGGATTCACCTTCCTTCTGTCTGAAGGTTTGGACTTCCACTCTAAGCTTACTCAATTTTTGAGGTGGAAAGAACTTTGCCAAGAAGGCATTGACTAGCTTTTCCCAAGAGTTCAGGCTGTCTTTAGGTTGTAAGTCCAACCATATTCTAGCTCTGTCTCTTACAGCAAAAGGGAATAGCATAAGTCTGTAGACTTCAGGGTCAACCCCATTAGTCTTGACAGTGTCACAGATTTGTAAGAATTCAGCTAAGAACTGATGAGGATCTTCCAATGGAAGTCCATGGAACTTGCAATTCTGTTGCATTAGAGAAACTAATTGAGGCTTAAGCTCAAAGTTGTTTGCTCCAATGGCAGGGATAGAGATGCTTCTCCCATAGAAGTCTGGAGTAGGTGCAGTAAAGTCACCCAGCACCTTCCTTGCATTGTTTGCATTGTTGTTGTTTTCGGCTGCCATGTCTTCTTCTTTGAAAATTTCTGTTAGGTCCTCTACAGAGAGTTGTGCCTTAGCTTCTCTTAGCTTTCGCTTCAAGGTCCTTTCAAGTTCAGGGTCAGCTTCAACAAGAATACCTTTGTCTTTGTTCCTGCTCATATAAAAGAGAAGAGAACAAGAAAAATGTGGAATCCTCTATGTCACAGTATAGAGATTCCTTGAGGTGTCAGAAAAGAAAAAAATTAGAAGGAAGAGGTAGAAGAATTCGAACTTAATCAGATAGAGTTCGAATTGTGCATTGAGAAGGAGTGGTACTCCATAAATAGAAGGATGTGAGAAGAAGGGAAGAAAGTTTCGAAATTTAAGTGAAAGATTTTGAAAATATTTTGAAAAACTTTAATTGATTTTCGAAAACCAAGAGTGGGAAAGAAATCAAGTAATTTTTGAAAAAGATTTTGAAATTAGAATTTAAAAAGATATGATTGAAAACTATTTTGAAAAAGTTGTGGTTAAAAAGATTTGATTGAAAAGTTATGGTTTTAAAAAGATATGATTGAAAAGATATGATTTGAAAATAATTTAAAAAGATTTGATTTTAAAAATTAATGACTTGCCTAACAAGAAAAGATATGATTCAAACATTAAACCTTTCTCAACAGAAAAGGCAACATACTTGAATTGTTCAATCAAATCATTAATTGTTAGCAAGTATCTTTGAAAAAGGAAAGAAATTGATTTTGAAAAAGATTTGATTGAAAAGATATGATTTGAAAAAGAGTTGATTTTAAAAAACTTTGAAAACTTGAAAAAAAATCTGAATTAAAAGCAGAATCTTCCCTCTTGTGCCATCCTGGCGTTAAACGCCCAGAATGGTGCACATTCTGGCGTTTAACGCCCAATGCACTACCTTTTTGGGCGTTAAACGCCCAACCAGGCACCCTGGCTGGCGTTTAAACGCCAGTCTGTCCTTCTTCACTGGGCGTTTTGAACGCCCAACTTTTTCTGTGTAATTCCTCTGCTGCATGTTCTGAATCTTCAGTTCCCTGTACTATTGACTTGAAAATAGAACCAAGATCAAATAAATAATGCATGCAAGACACCAAACTTAAAATTAGACACTAGACTCAAACAAGAAACATAAAATATTTTTGGTTTTTATGATTTTGAAATTTTTTTGGATTTTTCGAAAATTATATGGAAATAGAAAATAAAGGTTTCAGAATTCTTAATTTGGATTCCAGGAATCATTGCAATGCTAGTCTAAGACTCCGGTCTAGGAATTAGACATGGCTTCACAGCCAGCCAAGCTTTCAAAGAAAGCTTCGGTCCAAAACACTAGACATGGCCAATGGCCAGCCAAGCCTTAGCAGATCATTGCTCCAATAGCAAGATTGATAGAAATCAACAAGCTCTTGTGATGATCAGTTGAAACCTCGGTCCAATAAGATTAGACATGGCTTCTCAGCCAGCCAGATTCCAACAGATCATCATGAAACTCTAGAATTCATTTTTAAAGAAATTCTGAAAAAAAAAATTACCTAATCTAAGCAACAAGATGAACCGTCAGTTGTCCACACACGAAAGAATCTCCGGCAACGGCGCCAAAAACTTGGTGCACGAAATTGTGATCATCAATGGCGCCATCAACATGGTACGCTCATTGCAATCTCAACTCTCTATCACAACTCCGCACAACTAACCAGCAAGTGCATTGGGTCGTCCAAGTAATAAACCTTACGCGAGTAAGGGTCGATCCCACGGAGATTGTTGGTATGAAGCAAGCTATGGTCACCTTGTAAATCTTAGTCAGGCAGACTCAAATGGGTATGGATGATATATGAATAAAACATAAAGATAAAGATAGAGATACTTATGCAATTCATTGGTGAGAACTTCAGATAAGCGAATGGAGATGCTTGGTCCCTTCCGTCTCTCTGCTTTCCTACTGTCTTCATCCAATCCTTCTTACTCCTTTCCATGGCAAGCTTATGCAAGGGTTTCACCATTGTCAGTGGCTACATCCCATCCTCTCAGTGGAAATGTTCAACGCACCCTGTCACGGCACGGCTATCCATCTGTCAGTTCTCAATCAGGCCAGAATAGAATCCAGTGATTCTTTTGCGTCTGTCACTAACGCCCCGCCCTCAGGAGTTTGAAGCACGTCACAGTCATTCAATCATTGAATCCTACTCAGAATACCACAGACAAGGTTAGACCTTCCGGATTCTCTTGAATGCCGCCATCAGTTCTTGCCTATACCACGAAGACTCTGATCTCACGGAATGGCTGGCTCGTTTGTCAGGCGAGCGCTCGGTTGTTAGGCGATCAACCATGCATCGTGTATCAGGAATCCAAGAGATATTCACCCAATCTAAGGTAGAACGGAGGTGGTTGTCAGTCACACGTTCATAGGTGAGAATGATGATGAGTGTCACGGATCATCACATTCATCAAGTTGAAGAACAAGTGATATCTTGGAACAAGAACAAGCGGAATTGAATAGAAGAACAATAGTAATTGCATTAATACTCGAGGTACAGCAGAGCTCCACACCTTAATCTATGGTGTGTAGAAACTCCACCGTTGAAAATACATAAGAACAAGGTCTAGGCATAGCCGTGAGGCCAGCCTCCCAAAGAGGGTTCAATCATAAAAACATGATCAAAAGATGATCTAGAGATCTAAAGTGATCAAAAGATGAAAATACAATAGTAAAAGGTCCTATTTATAGGGAACAAGTAGCTTAAGAATTACAAAGATGAGTAAATTACATAAAAATCCACTTCCGGGCCCACTTGGTGTGTGCTTGGGCTGAGCAATGAAGCATTTTTCGTGTAGAGACTCTTCTTGGAGTTAAACGCCAGCTTTTGTGCCAGTTTGGGCGTTTAACTCCCACTTTAGTGCCAGTTCCGGCGTTTAACGCTGGAAATTCTGAAGGTGACATTGAACGCCGGTTTGGGCTATCAAATCTTGGGCAAAGTATGGACTATCATATATTGCTGGAAAGCCCAGGATGTCTACTTTCCAATGCCGTTGAGAGCGCGCCAATTGGGCATCTGTAGCTCCAGAAAATCCACTTCGAGTGCAGGGAGGTCAGAATCCAACAGCATCTGTAGTCCTTTTCAGTCTCTGAATCAGATTTTTGCTCAGGTCCCTCAATTTCAGCCAGAAAATACCTGAAATCACAGAAAAACACACAAACTCATAGTAAAGTCCAGAAAAGTGAATTTTAACTAAAAACTAATAAAAATATACTAAAAACTAACTAAATCCTACTAAAAACATACTAAAAACAATGCCAAAAAGCGTACAAATTATCCGCTCATCAACCTGCATGCCACAAGCACATGGTTAGGGACAGCTTGGTTTAGCCGCTTAGGCCTGGAACTATTTCCTTAGACCCTCCTATCCACTGATGCTCAAAGCCTTGGATCCTTTTCACCCTTGCCTTTTGGTTTTAAGGGCTATTGGCTTTTTCTACTGCTCCTTCTTTTTTTTTTTTTGATTGGTTTTTCTTGCTTCAAGAATCAATTTCATGATTTTTTAGATCATCAATAATATTTTTCGTGTTCCTCATTCTTTCAGGAGCCAATATTCATCAAATTCAAAGTACAAGTTATGCACTGTTCAAGCATTCATTCAGAGAACAAAAAGTATTGCCACCACACATAGTTAATTATAATTTTTATTATTAAGAACTCGAAAAATATAGATTACTTCTTTATTCTAAAAAAAATCTACTATTTTATTCATGCCTGATGATGATGAGAAAAATAAATTATAGCTTAATTGGAAATAAAATCAAAATAGATATACTAATTACTACTACTATATATCTCCTAAGGTAAATTTCTATAATAACAATATCACTAAGTTAAAGCAGAAAACTTGGAACTCAGCAACCTGTTGTTTTGAGGAGTAGATGTTCCTCTAATCTGTGGGGTGCTTTTCAAGGATTAATTTTTGGCGCTTCAGCTCCCTTAGATCACGCCCTTGCTCTTCCTGTTCTTTAAGCAGTTTGCAAAGCATGCTACTTTGATTGTTCTGTTCTTCCTTTATTTGGTCCATAGCTTCTTGTAATTTGGAAATAGAAGCCTCAAGATGTCCCCAATATTCGAATTGAGGCAGTTCTGGGAGGGCTTCCTGTGCTCTCCTCTTGGCTGAATCATCTTGTTGCTGTTGTCTGACCATTGATATTCCAGTGATTGGCCTCTCAACTGGAATATACTCTGTTATTCCCATCTTCACTCCGGCATCTTTGCAGAGCATAGAAATTAAGCTTGGATAGGCCAATTTGGTGTCCTTGGAATTCCTGTTTGCTATTTTGTATAGCTCACATGAGATCAGTTGATGGACTTCTACTTCTTTTCCCAACATGATGCAGTGAATCATTACTGCTCTTTTAATGGTAACTTCAGAACGGTTGCTGGTGGGCAATATGGAACGCCCAATGAAATCTAGCCAGCCTCTGGCTACTGGTTTTAGATCTTCTCTTTTGAGTTGAATTGGGGTGCCAGTGGTGCTGGTGGTCCACCTGACTTCAGGGATGCATATATCCTCTAGAATCTTGTCTAGACCTTTATTTACCCGCATCATTCTCCTATTAAAGGAGTCTGGGTCATCTTTCAGTTGAGGAATCTTAAATATCTCCTTGATCTTGTCAGGATGGGTATGAACAATCTTTCCTCTGACTAAGGTCCGATGGTCATATAGAGCAGCTCCGATTATTCTTTGCTTGTCTGTTTGCCATAGATTAGCATAGAACTCCTGAACCATGTTCCTTCCCACTTTCGTTTCAGGATTGGCCAGAATTTCCCAATTCCTGTTTCGAATTTGCTCTTGGATCTCCGGATATTCATCTTCTTTCAGATCAAATTTGACTTTCGGGATCACTGATCTGTGACTCATTATTTTGTAGTAATGGTCTGAATGTTCTTTAGTTAAGAACTTTCCTTGATTCCAAAGTGGCTTTGGAGTACTCTCTTTCTTGCCTCTTGGGGTAGGTTGTTTTCCTTTAGGAGCCATGATCTTAATGAGTATGTTTTTGTGATCACGGATAACCACACCAAACTTAGAGCTTTGCTTGTCCTCAAGCAAAACAGAAGAAAGGAGAGGGATAGGAGGAGAGCAAGTGGTGCAAGGTGATGATGAGTGGGGCGCCGAACTCAATATATAGGGAGGGGGGTGGGAAATTTCGAAAATAAGAAAAGAATAAGATAGAAGATATGATTTAGAAAAGATAGATATTGTTCATACCCTGGCCGAGCTCCCCAAACTCGGCAAAGTTCATAGAAGGTCCGACCTCGTCCCAAGGCCCACGCCTGAGGTCGAACCTCGGACAATAAAGCTAAGAAGGCCCATCATAAGGAACGAAGCCCAAAACCTAAAAGGCCGAAAAGGCCTAGGAAAGGCGGTTCCGCAAAGATAGAGATAAAACTCCGAAAAAGATAAGATAAGATAAGAATATCTTATCTAGGGAAGATCACGACCAACTACTATAAATACACTGGAGCACCCAGGTATAACTCATATTCTACATTCTACACATATCTGCTTGGACCCATGCTAACTTAAGCATCGGAGTGTCATTGCAGGTACAACCACCCGCCGCTCAGCGCATCAAGCTCGGGTCACGGAACCCCCACCTCGGGTCCTGCCAGACGACCGAGCTCCACGTTTCAGGTAACCCTCGGAACATTGGCGCCGTTGCCGGGGACCTGGAAGTCATCCCTTTACCATGGCGGACGACCCTCCCAACAATGACCACGCTACATCAGAACAAGAGGAGGAAGTTGACACCGGAGAACGACCGGACAGCCCTCTATCACCGTGCACTCCAGGAGGAAACAAACAGAATCACCCAAAGACATCACTCCCAAACAAAGATCCACAAAATCCCGAAAAAGAAAAGAGCTCGGAAATTCTAGAAGCAGTCCGGGCACAACAGAACCGACTGAAACAACTCGAAGAGGACATAAAGAAGCAGAAAGAAACTGAACAAGATCTGAGAAGGGAGGCTCGCAAGCGCAGAGAATTAGAAGAAAAACTACGAAAAATAGAGGCCAACCTGAAAGACCGGACAGAACGCGGCACCACCCCCGAAGGCAACCATGATCCCTTCACGCAAGAGATCATGAAGGAGAAGGTACCGCGAAACTTCAAACCACCCGACATGGATCTCTACGATGGCACCACCGATCCAAGCCACCACCTCAGCAACTTCAGGAGCAGAATGTACCTAGTCGACGCCTCCGACGCAATTCGGTGCAAAGCCTTCCCCACCACTCTCACCAAGTCGGCCATGAAGTGGTTCGACAACCTGCCACCAAGATCAATCACCAGCTTCGAAGACCTAACCAAAAAATTCCTAACAAGGTTCTCTATTCAAAAGGACAAGGCAAAACATGCCCCCAGTCTACTCGGGATCAAACAGGGTAACCAAGAAACTCTCCGAGAATACATGGAGCGATTCAACAAAGCCTGCCTGGACATACAACACTTGCCCACTAAAGCGGCCATCATGGGACTAGCAAACGGCCTAAAAGAAGGACCGTTTAGCCAATCCCTATCTAAACGATACCCGACCTCCCTATACAAGGTACAGGAACGGGCAGAAAAATATATCAACATGGAGGAAACCTCCCAGCTAAGAGACTCTTCTAGGAAGGAATCAACCTACCCACTCCGAGATCGAGATCGGGAACAGAAGAAGAAAGAAGAACCCAACTCGGACAAGCCACGGAAGTACCACAACTACACCCCCCTCCGAGTCTCCCTGGTAGACGTCTACAGAGAAGTATGCCACACCGAAAAGATCCCACCGCCCCGACCGCTAAAACACAAGAGAGCGGGAAGAGATCGGTCCGAATACTGTGAATATCACGAACTCTACGGTCACTCTACTAACGACTGCTACGACCTAAAAAATGTTATAGAAAAGCTGGCCAGAGAAGGAAAGCTCGACAGATACATAGCAGAGAAAGGAGAGGAGACCAGGAAGAGAAGACGAGGAGACAATGAAGGTCGGGCCGAACAAGTCCCGCGAACCCCTGAAAGACACGTTCACATGATAAATGGAGGTTTTGCAGGCGGAGGAACATCCAGATCCTCGCGGAAAAGACACCTCAAAGAAGTCTATCATGTCCGAGAAGACAGTCCCCTGCCCGAGTTACCTACTATCTCATTTACCCGAGAAGATGCTCAAGGGATAATTCCCGGGCACGACGATCCGATGGTAGTCACCATTATCCTAGCAAACGCCAACTTACATCGAACCCTGATTGACCAGGGAAGCTCAGCAGATATCCTGTTCAAATCGGCATTCGACAAGCTCGGACTTGAAGAAAAAGAACTAAAGGCCTATCCTACCGACCTATTTGGGCTAGGGGATACCCCGATCCATCCCTTAGGATACATCTCGCTACACACTACCTTTGGAAAAGGCGAACAATCTAAAACATTAAGCATCGACTACATTATAGTCAACGTCACTTCGGCATACAATGCCCTCATTGGGCGACCAACCCTAAACAGGCTAGGGGCTATAGTCTCGACCCCACACCTCTGTATGAAGTTCCCTACCGCAAAAGGAATCGCTACTCTAAAAGGCGACCAAAACTAGCGCGGCGATGCTATAACGAAAGCCTGAGCCTGAAAGGGAAAGAGGTCAACACGATAGAACTCGGACGAGTTCAGTCCCGAGAAGATCTTCGACCACAACCAGAGGGAGAAACCGAACAAGTCCAGATTGGGAACACACCTGAAAAAATCACAAACATAGGAGCAAACCTCAAAACGGGCCTAAAAGAGGAACTCATAAACCTCTTAAAGGAAAACTCCGACCTCTTCGCCTGGAAAGCCTCCGACATGCCAGGAATAAATCCCGACCTGATGTGCCATAAGCTATCAGTTTACCCGGGATCCCGACCTGTCCAACAAAGACGTCGGAAGCTCGGACCCGAGCGTATGCAAGCAATAGGAGAACAAGTACAAGCACTACTAGATGCAGGATTCATTAGGGAAGTAAAATACCCCCTATGGCTTGCAAACGTGGTCCTGGTAAAAAAGCCCAACGGAAAATGGAGGATGTGCGTCGATTACACAGATCTCAACAAAGCCTGCCCCAAAGACCCATATCCACTACCAAACATCGACGCCTTAGTAGACGCAGCCTCAGGCTACAGATATCTCTCCTTCATGGACGCATACTCGGGATACAATCAAATCCCGATGTACGGACCCGACCAAGAAAAGACCTCGTTCATAACCCCAAGGGCAAACTACTGCTACGTAGTAATGCCCTTCGGGCTGAAGAACGCAGGGCAACCTACCAGAGGCTAATGAACAAAGTGTTCTCAGAGCACATCGGACTACAGCTAGAGGTGTACGTCGACGACATGCTGGTAAAGACACAAGAGGACAAAAACTTACTGACCGACCTCACCAGCATCTTCGGCACCCTCAGAAAACACAACATGAGACTTAACCCGACAAAGTGCACCTTCGCCGCAGAAGCCGGAAAGTTCTTAGGCTTCATGCTGACTCAAAGGGGCATCGAAGCGAACCCGGACAAATGCCAAGCGATACTCAATATGAAGAGCCTGACGTGTGTCAAGGAAGTACAACAACTGAATGGAAGGCTAGCCGCACTATCAAGATTCTTGGCAGGATCAGCAATAAAGTCACTGCCTCTCTACTCACTCCTAAAGAAAGGGAAACCCTTCTCATGGACCCCAGAATGCGAAAAGGCCTTCCAAGAATTCAAGGAATTCCTCAGGCAGCCACCAATCCTAACCCGACCTCTAAAGGGAGAAGAACTCGTACTATACCTCTCGGTTGGACATCGAGCAGTCGCTTCAGCATTAATACGAGAAAATGACCAAGGACAACACCCCATATACTTTGTAAGCAAGGCACTACAAGGGGCCGAATTAAACTATCAGAAGATAGAGAAGTTCGCCTACGCCCTAGTGTTCACAGCTCGGAGGCTCCGTCCCTACTTTCAAGCCCACACCATCAAAGTCCGGACAAACTAACCCATGAGACACATCCTCCAAAAAACAGACCTGGCAGGACGAATACTGCAATGGGCGGTGGAACTGTCCGAGTTCGACCTCCACTATGAAACCCGGATTGCCATAAAGTCTCAGTATCTAGCCGACTTCATCGCAGAATACACTGAGACCCCTGGAACCCCACTCTCATGGAACCTATATGTCGACGGGTCCTCAAACAAAACTGGAAGTGGAGCCGGGGTTATACTCGAAAGCGACCAAGGAACGCGGATAGAACTATCCCTAAAATTCGAGTTCCAAGCTTCAAACAACCAAGCCGAATACGAAGCCCTACTAGCAGGTCTAAAGCTAGCCGAAGAGGTCGGAGCCCGGAAAATCACAATCTTCAGCGACTCCCAGGTCGTCACATCACAAGTAAATGGAAGCTACCAGGCCAAAGACCCAACTATGAAAAAATACCTGGACCAAACACAGGCACAATTACGCCACTTTCCAGAGATACAGATCCAGCATATACCTCGGGAACAAAACGCCCGGGCAGACGCCCTCTCAAAACTTGCCAGCACCAAACCAGGAGGCAACAACAGAAGTCTCCTCCAGGAAACCTTACAATCTCCCTCCGTGCTAAGAGAGGAAGAAACGCTAAATATATCAGACCAGCAGCAAGGATGGATGACCCCCACACTCAGCTACCTGAAGTCGGGAACTCTCCCCGCCGAAAGAAAGGAAGCCAAAAGACTCACGAAAGACGCCCAGAATTACACACTAATTCACGACGTATTATACAGAAGAGGATTCGCAAGCCCCCTCCTTAGGTGCGTCCCGACCTCAGAAACAAAGAGCGTCCTCGAAGAAGTCCACGGAGGCATGTGTGGGAACCATCTCGGAGCTCGGGCATTATCCAAGAAAGTAGTCCGAGCCGGGTTCTACTGGCCAACTTTGCAAAGAGACGCAACGGAGTTTGTGAAAATATGCCCCCCTGCCAAAACACGCCAATTTTCACAAAGCACCACCCGAAGACCTTATCAGCATCACTGCGCCATGGCCCTTCGCAAAATGGGGACTCGACCTACTCGGCCCATTCCCCCAAGGACCGGGGCAAGTCAAGTACCTCATAGTAGGGGTCGACTATTTCACGAAGTGGATCGAAGCTGAACCTTTAGCCACCATTACGGCTCAGAAAAGCCGGAAATTCCTATACAAAAACATTGTCACAAGGTTCGGAGTCCCCTACTCCATTACCACAGACAATGGAACACAGTTCACGGACACAAGTTTTCAGAACTTGGTGGCCGAACTAAAAATCAAACAGCAATTCACCTCAGTCGAGCACCCACAAGCCAACGGACAAGCAGAGGCCGCAAATAAAGTCATCTTGGCCGGGTTAAAACGAAGACTCCAAGAGGCCAAAGGGGCATGGGCCGAGGAGCTCCCCCAGGTATTATGGGCATATCGGACAACTCCACACTCTACAATGGGAGAATCGCCATTTCGACTAGCCTATGGGATGGAGGCAATGATTCCTATCGAAATAGATGAAGGGTCACCCAGAGTCATCTTCTACAACGAAGAAGGTAACCCGCAGGCACAAAAGGAAGAACTCGACCTCCTACCCGAGGTCCGAGAAAGAGCACGAATCCGAGAAGAAGCCTTAAAACGGCGAACGGCCCTCAGATACAATCAGAAAGTAATAAAACGAAGCTTCTCCACTCACGACCTAATTCTAATCCGAAATGACATCGGAACACAAAAGTCGGGAGAAGGAAAGCTAGCCGCAAATTGGAAAGGACCCTACAAAGTAACTGAAGTCTTAGGAACAGGCTATTACAAGATATCCGACCTAGAAGGCAATGAGCTGCCCAGGGCCTGGCACGCCTGTAATCTAAAACGGTACTACAGCTAGGAAAATCTGACCCGAGGTGTACTCTTTTTCCCTACAGGGGTTTTTAATGAGACACCCGGTCAGATAAGGCACCCGACCTAGTCAAGGGTAAACACTTTGTAAATATTCTTTCTTTCTTAATACTAATCAAATTTTTCTATTTTCTTTTGTTCCTTCTCGTGATAAAACAAATCCTGAAAAAGTACCCCGTCAAGGCGCATTAATTTATGCTCGACAAAACGCAAAAAATCATTTGCCAAGAGACCACACAAGGTCGGCAAAGATAAAGCGACGAGGTTCAAATTAATGTGAGAAGTTATAAAAGTAACTCTGAAAAAGGCTCAAAAAAGCCAAATAAAAAGAGATTACAAAAATAACTTAAAAGGCCGACCAAAGACAAGGTCAGACCAACAAAGGGTGTACTCGACCGCGCCACCCGAGGTCCGATAAAAAGCTCGGACCCGAGAAGGAAGCCTTAAAACGGCGAAAGCAAAGATTTCGAAAACGCCTACTAAAAAGTTGCTATACAAAAACAACTAAAAAAGTACGAGCGAAAAAACGAAATCAAGCGCTAGCTAAAAGGTTGTTATCCAAAAACAACTAAAAATCATAAAAGCGGAACAAAAAAAAATCAAAACGGCGAAGACAAAGATTTCGAAAACGCTTACTAAAAAGTTGCTATACAAAAACAACTAAAAAAGTACGAGCGAAAAAACGAAATCAAACGCTAGCTAAAAAGTTGTTACCCAAAAACAACTAAAAAGCATAAAAGCGGAACAAACAAGTCAAAACGCGAACAAAAACACCGCATAATAAGCTAAAAAAGTTACTACAAGTAGCTAAAAGCAAAAAAGGTGTCCAAAGCATCCACAGAAATCATCCAAAAAACAAAAGAGCCCACAGGCCGGGCAAAAACCCAAAAGATAAAGGGATTACAGAGGATCAAGATCCTTCCCGGTCGCCGCATCAACAGAAGGCTGCGGAAGAAACATAGAAATCGGGACAGCATCGACAGCACCATCATCCCGGTTCAAAACCTCCGCACCAGACCCATCCCCGACCAAAGGTGAAGTCGGGTTCGCAACCGGAACCTCGGGGACGGACACCGGAACCTTGGGGTCGGACACCGGAACCTCATCCTCGTTGGGAGCAGGAACAATCTCTCCCTCCACAACAACGTTATCCATACTAAATAAACTCAGATCCAAGTCAGGAGCAAGAACCCGGACCTGAGCCTTCAAATTTTCATACATAGCATCCATACCCTTCGCCACATGCCCTTCTAGCTCGTAAAAGTCATTCTGAGCAGATTGCAACTTCTCCTTCGTCTCCACAAGCTCGGCAAGTGCCCGAGTATAATTTTCCTTTGCTGCCTTCGCCATCCCCTCAGATGCATTCGCTGCCGCCACAGCCGCGGTAGCCTTAGCTTTCGCCTTCTCTAAAGATGCTTCCAACTCAGCAATCCTAGCAGCCTTCAGCTCACTAATCTTCTCGAGCTCGGACTGAGCCTTCTCAAGTCGGGAACTGGTCGCACCAAGGGGAGATTTCTTGAACTCTCGGGCAATAGCAGCATGAAGACTAGCCATCCGAACACAACTCCGCGCCATATACTGAAAATGGTGCTCCATAGACACATCATCAGTAGAAATAAACGTCTGAGGGAGAATATGCTGTTCAATCCAACCAAGAGCATCGAAATCCTTGTCATTAAAACCCGCAGGCTCTTGAGAGGTCTTCTGCTTCTTGGGAGGAGGACCCGAGAACGGGGGAGGAGAAGAGGTAGCAGGCCCGGAGGTCGGAGGATCTTGAGTTATAGTTCGGAACTGGGGAGTCGGAATAGTCTTCGACCGAGTCTGAACACCCACAGTAGACTTCTCCGGAGAAGATCGGGCAGAAGCCCCCCCAGCTTCAATATTCCGAGCGGCCACAGACTTCTTCGTCCGACGAAGATACTTCATGGAATCCGCCTGAGAAGACATCTCTGCATAAATAAAAGAAAAGGAGTTACCACAACAGAAATTCCACCAAAACAAACAAGGCCAAAATACTAAGAAAAAGATGAATCTCGAAAGAGGTCGGGAACTACCTAACTCGGAACGGAGAAGGCTTGGATCTCCCAACATTTTCTTCGTATCCAAGTGAGGTGCCCGACCCCATAAACTGCTCACCACACCCACAAAAGCCTGCTCCACCTCATCTAGACTCTCAAAGGTATACTTAACAGACACTACATTCTCCTGCCAACAAAGAGGAAAAGAAGGCTCCCCACTCTCATCTAGAAAGAAAGGTCGGACGTCTCCAGTAGCCCGAACCTTGAAATAAAAGTTCTTAAAATCGTGAAAGGACTCATCATACAGGGTACAAAACTTTCTTCCCTGGTTAGCCCTAAAAGAGACCCAGGATACCTTCCCTCCACCCGACCCCGGCTTCGTCAACACAAACAAATAGGAAAAAAGGGAAATAGAGGGAGAGACACCCAAAAACTGACACAAAAGTTGGAACAGCTTTAAAAATGCCCAAGAATTTGGATGGAGCTGCGTAGGGGCAAGGTTACAAGACCACAACACCTCGGACTCCAGGTCGGTAAAAGGAAGTCGGACACCCAGCTTAGAGAAAAAACAATCATAAGCATAAAAGAAGAGCTTCTCGGAACTCTCTAAAGGCGGGAAGCACACTCTCTCCTCGGAATCCGGGGCCACTAGTTCATAATCCCTCTCAGACTCTCTATTTTCACATATGCTACTGTGCCTACGAAACCTAGCTAAATATTCAGAATCTACCACAGAAGGGATTCTCAAAGGAAGAGGATCTACCCAACCAAGACCACTCGGAATCTTGGTCGACACCGCTTGAAGAACCTTTCGAGACATAAATTCCTACCTACAAAGAAGAATACAACAGAAAGCAAAAACCCATTCAGCAATGCAAAGAAAACAAAAACCCCGCGAAGAAAATGCAGCAAACCCGGACCGAAAAACACCAGAGAACAAAAAGAGCCCCCCCCCCATATACAAACAACAGCAATGGCGGCGCCTCTTTTTCGGGGCAACCCAGGCATAAAGAGACAAAACAAAGAGCCACACAAAGAACAGAAGCATATGATCACAAGAAAGTAAAAACATGGAAAAACAAACCTGGAAAGTAGAAACGAAGGCGAGGAGCTCCGAGGCAAAGGAGAAACGAAGGCGGCAAGCTCCGGAAGCAAGAAGCACGAAACAACGGCGCAGAGGAAACCCCGGAAAAACGCACGGAAAGAATCAGGGAAGAAGAACAAAGAAAAAGAAGAAGCGGCGCTCGAAAAAGAGATGGCGAAAACTCAGAAAAACAAGAAAGGAACAGAATAAACGAAGAAAAGGAAAGGGAGCGAATAAATAAAGCCTTCACGAAGGCCGGAACGAAAATCAAGGAAAAATGGTAAAAAAGCAATAAATGCAGAAACGGCCATTTTTTGAAAATTTGAAAAAAACTACTATGCCCGAGCTCGACCTCTCAAAAAGGACGAACTCGGGCAGGGGCACTGTTCATACCCTGACCGAGCTCCCCAAACTCGGCAAAGTTCATAGAAGGTCCGACCTCGTCCCAAGGCCCACGCCTGAGGTCGGACCTCGGACAATAAAGCTAAGAAGGCCCATCATAAGGAACGAAGCCCAAAACCTAAAAGGCCGAAAAGGCCTAGGAAAGGCGATTCCGCAAAGATAGAGATAAAACTCCGAAAAAGATAAGATAAGATAAGAATATCTTATCTAGGGAAGATCACGACCAACTACTATAAATACACTGGAGCACCCAGGTATAACTCATATTCTACATTCTACACATATCTGCTTGGACCCATGCTAACTTAAGCATCGGAGTGTCATTGCAGGTACAACCACCCGCCGCTCAGCGCATCAAGCTCGGGTCACGGAACCCCCACCTCGGGTCCTGCCAGACGACCGAGCTCCACGTTTCAGGTAACCCTCGGAACAGATATGATAAGAAAAATATATAGTTAAAAAAAAAGAAAGATATGAACAATAATTAAAAAGATAAATCTGAATTTTTTAATTTTGAAAAAGATTTTAAAAAGATAATTGAGTTTTAAAAACAAACTTAAAAGAGTTGGATTGGATTGGAAAACAATTTGTCCTTATGGATTAAGATATATTTGAAATTTTTGAAAAAGGAATTTTAGAAATTAGGGTTCTTAGAAAACTAATTTGATTTGAAGGATGACATTTTGAAACATGTTGATGCAAGAAATTATGAATTGAAACATAAAAATTTAGAAAATTTGTAAAAAATGAATTTTACCTCCTCCCCACCATCCTGGCGTTAAACGCCCAAATGCTGCATGTTTTGGGCGTTTAACGCCCAAATGTTGCTTCTCCTGGGCGTTCAACGCCCAGCTGATGCATCTTTCTGGCGTTGAACGCCAGGAAGTCCTTTGTTACTGGGCATTTTTCTGAACACCCAGGATGCTGTCAATCTGGCGTTAAACGCCCAAAAGGTGCTTCTTTCTGGCGTTTAACACCCAGAAGATGCTCCTTTCTGGCGTTTAACGCCCAGATGGCTACCCTTACTGGCGTTGAACGCCCAGTGGGTGCTTCTTTTGGGCGTTCAACGCCCAAAATGTTTCTTACTGGCCTTTTTTCGCCAGTGAACTTCCAAATTCCCCTTTAACTCTGTGAATCCAATCAATTGCTTTTTTACCTTGAGGATATTTTGACCTATACTTGTAAAAATCAACAGAAACAAATAAAATTAAATTTTGTGATTGGCTGGGTTGCCTCCCAGCAAGCGCTTCTTTAATGTCATTAGCTGGACTATTACTGAGTTTTAATTAAGTCTCAGTTTTGAGCATTCTTGCTCGAAATTGCCTTCAAGATAATGTTTAACTCTTTGTCCATTAACAATGAACTTTTTGTTAGAGTCATTATCCTGAAGCTCTATGTATCCATATGGTGATACATTTGTGATTACATATGGACCTCTCCACCGGGATTTTAATTTCCTGGGGAATACTTTGAGCCTAGAATTAAATAGCAGAACTTTCTGCCCCGGCTCAAAGACTCTGGATGACAATTTCTTATCATGCCATCTTTTCGCTTTCTCTTTGTAAATCTTTGCATTTTCGAAAGCATTGAGTTTAAATTCCTCTAGCTCATTTAACTGGAGCAATCGTTTTTCTCCAGCTGTCTTGGCATCAAGGTTTAGGAATCTAGTTGCCCAGTAGGCCTTGTGTTCCAGTTCCACTGGCAAGTGACATGCCTTTCCATACACAAGCTGGTATGGAGAGGTCCCTATAGGGGTCTTGAATGCTGTTCTGTATGACCACAGAGCATCATCCAAGCTTTTTGCCCAATCCCTTCTACGGTTAATTACAGTCCGTTCCAGGATTCTTTTGAGTTCTCTATTTGAGACTTCAGCTTGCCCATTAGTTTGTGGGTGATATGGAGTAGCTACCCTGTGGCTAACTCCATAGCGAACCAGAGCAGAGTAAAGCTGTTTATTGCAAAAATGAGTGCCCCCATCACTGATTAATACTCTAGGGATACCAAATCTGCTGAAGATGTGTTTCTGAAGGAATTTTAACACTATTTTAGTGTCATTGGTGGGTGTTGCAATAGCCTCCACCCATTTGGATACATAATCCACTGCCACCAGAATATAAGTGTTTGAGTATGATGGTGGGAAAGGTCCCATGAAGTCAATGCCCCATACATCAAACAACTCAATCTCCAAGATCCCTTGTTGAGGCATGGCATAACTGTGAGGTAGATTGCCAGATCTTTGGCAACTATCACAATTAAGTACAAACACTCGGGAGTCTTTATAGAGAGTAGGCCAGTAAAAGCCACATTGGAGGACTCTTATGGCTGTTCGCTCACTTCCAAAATGTCCTCCATACTGTGATCCGTGGCAGTGCCATAGGATCTTCTGTGCTTCTTCCTTAGGCACACATCTACGAATTACTCCGTCTGCACATCTCTTAAAGAGATACGGCTCATCCCAGAGATAATACTTTGCATCCGTGATCAGCTTCTTTGTTTGCTGTCTACTATATTCTTTGGGTATGAATCTCACTGCCTTGTAGTTTGCAATGTCTGCAAACCATGGCACTTCCTGGATGGCAAAGAGTTGCTCATCCGGAAAGGTTTCAGAGATCTCAGTGAGAGGGAGGGACGCCCCTTCTACTGGGTCTATTCGGGACAGGTGATCTGCTACTTGATTATCTGTCCCTCTTCTGTCTCTTATTTCTATATCAAACTCTTGCAGAAGCAACACCCATCTTATAAGTCTGGGCTTTGAATCCTACTTTGTGAGTAGATATTTAAGAGCAGCATGATCAGTATACACAATCACTTTTGATCCTACTAAATAGGATCTGAATTTGTTAATGGCGTAAACCACTGCAAGAAGCTCTTTTTCTGTGGTTGTGTAATTCTTCTGTGCGTCATTTAAAACACGGCTGGCATAGTAAATGACGTGCAGAAGCTTGTCATGCCTTTGTCCCAACACTGCACCAATGGCATGGTCACTGGCATCACACATTAATTCAAATGGCAAAGTCCAGTCTGGTGCAGAGATGATTGGTGCTGTAACCAATTTAGCTTTCAGAGTCTCAAATGCCTGCAAACACTCTTTATCAAAGATAAATGGCGTGTCAGCAGCTAGCAGGTTGCTCAGAGGTTTGGCGATTTTTGAAAAATCCTTTATGAACCTCCTATAGAATCCTGCATGCCCCAGAAAGCTTCTGATTGCCTTAACATTGGCGGGTGGTGGTAATTTTTCAATTACTTCAACTTTAGCTTGATCCACCTCTATTCCCTTGTTCGAGATTTTGTGCCCAAGGACAATTCCTTCAGTCACCATAAAGTGACACTTCTCCCAGTTTAAAACCAGGTTAGTCTCTTGGCATCTCTTTAGAACAAGTGCTAAATGGTTAAGGCAGGAGCTGAATGAGTCTCCAAACACTGAAAAGTCATCCATGAAGACTTCCAGAAATTTTTCCACTATATCAGAGAAAATTGAAAGCATGCACCTCTGAAAGGTTGCAGGTGCATTACACAGGCCAAATGGCATCCTTCTGTATGCAAATACTCCAGATGGACATGTGAATGCTATTTTTTCTTGATCTTTTGGATCTACTGCAATTTGATTATAACCTGAATATCCATCCAAGAAGCAGTAGTATTCATGACCTCCCAGTCTTTCCAGCATCTGGTCTATGAATGGTAAAGGAAAATGATCCTTTCTGGTAGCTGTATTGAGCCTTCTGTAATCAATACACATACGCCACCCAGTAACTGTTCTTGTAGGAACCAGTTCATTTTTTTCATTATGAACCACTGTCATGCCACCTTTCTTAGGGACGACTTGGACAGGGCTCACCCAGGGGCTGTCAGAAATAGGATAAATAATCCCAGCCTCTAGTAATTTAGTGACCTTTTTCTGCACTACTTCCTTCATGGCTGGGTTCAGCCGCCTTTGTGGTTGAACCACTGGCTTGGCGTCACCCTCCAGTAAGATCTTGTGCATGCATCTAGCTGGGCTAATGCCCTTAAGATCACTGATGGACCACCCAAGAGCTGTCTTGTGTGTCCTTAGTATTTGAATTAGTGCTTCCTCTTCCTGTGGCTCTAAGGTAGAGCTTATGATTACATGAAAGGTATCACCTTCTCCCAAGAATGCATATTTTAGGGAAGGTGGTAATGGTTTGAGCTCGGGTTTAGGAGGTTTCTCCTCTTCCTGAGGGATTTTCAGAGGTTCTACTATTCTCTCTAACTCCTCCAGATCAGGCTGAACGTCTTTAAAGATGTCATCTAGCTCTGATTCGAGACTCTCAGCCATATCGACCTCTCTTACCAGAGAGTCAATAATATCAACACTCATGCAGTCATTTGGGGTGTCTGGATGTTGCATGGCTTTGATAACATTCAACTTGAACTCCTCCTCATTGACTCTCAAGGTTACTTCCCCTTTTTGGATGTCAATGAGGGTTCGGCCAGTTGCTAGGAAAGGTCTTCCTAGAATGAGAGTTGCACTCTTGTGCTCCTCCATTTCCAGCACCACAAAGTCAGTAGGAAAGGCAAATGGCCCAACCTTGACAATCATGTCCTCAATCACGCCTGATGGGTATTTAATGGAGCCATCAGCAAGTTGAAGACATATCCTGGTTGGTTTGATTTCTTCAGTTAAACCAAGCTTTCTGATAGTAGATGCAGGTATTAGGTTGATACTTGCCCCAAGATCACATAAAGCTTGCTTGGTGCAAGTGCCCTCTAATGTGCATGGTATCATAAAGCTCCCAGGATCTTTAAGCTTCTCAGGTAAGCTTTTCAGAATGACTGCACTGCATTCTTCAGTGAGGTAAACTTTTTCAGTTTCCCTCCAATCCTTCTTATGACTTAAGATCTCTTTCATGAACTTAGCATAAGATGGTATTTGCTCAAGTGCTTCTGCAAACGGAATCTTTATTTCAAGAGTCCTGAGATAGTCTGCAAAGCGGGCAAATTGCTTATCCTGTTTCGCTTGGCGGTGTTTTTGAGGATAAGGCATTTTGGCTTTGTATTCCTCAACCTCAGTTGCTGCAGGTTTATTACCTACAGAAGTAGGTTGGGAAGCCTTTTTAGAAGGGTTGTCATCAGCACTTGTATGTGACTGATCCCCCACTGGCATTTGAATGCCAGGGGTAGAAGCTGGAGTGGCGTTAGACGCCACCTCCTTGTTTGTTACTGGCGTTTGAACGCCAGAACCATGCTCCCTTTGGGCGTTCAACGCCAGATTCATGCTTGTTTCTGGCGTTGAACGCCAGGAATGAGCATGGTCTGGGCGTTCAGCGCCAGCTTTATTCTTCTCTGGGCTCTGACTGTCCTCAGAGGGATTTTGAGTAGCCATTTGTTCATTTCTTGGTTTCCTGCTGCTTTGAAGTGAGGTATTTAATGTTTTCCCACTTCTTAATTGAACTGCTTGGCATTCTTCTGCTATTTGTTTTGACAGTTGCTTTTCTGTCTGCTTTAATTGTACTTCCATATTCCTGTTAGCCGTTCTTGTTTCCTGTAATATTTCCTTGAATTCGGTTAGCTGCTGAGTTAGAAAGTCTAATTGCTGATTGAATTTATTAGCCTGATCCACCGGACTGAGTTCAGCAGTTTCTGTTTTAGCTTCTTCTTTCATGGAAGATTCACTGCTTAGGTACAGATGTTGATTTCTGGCAACTGTATCAATAAGCTCTTGAGCTTCTTCAATTATTTTTCTCATATGTATAGATCCACCAGCTGAGTTCTAGAGAAATCTGGGCTTTTTCTGTAAGCCCATAGTAGAAGACGTCTAATTGCACCCATTCTGAAAACATTTCAGAGGGGCATTTTCTTAGCATCTCTCTGTATCTCTCCCAGGCATCATAAAGAGATTCATTATCTCCTTGTTTGAAGCCTTGGATGCTTAGCCTTAGCTGTATCATCCATTTTGGAGGGAAATAGTGATTCAGGAATTTTTCTGACAACTGCTTCCATGTTTTTATGCTGTTCTTAGGCTGGTTATTTAACCACCTCTTAGCTTGATCTTTTACAGCAAATGGAAACAGTAATAATCTGTAGACATCCTGATCCACTTCCTTATCATGTACTGTGTCAGCAATTTGCAAAAATTGTGTCAGAAACTCTGTAGGTTCTTCATGTGGAAGACCAGAATACTGACAGTTTTGCTGCACCATGATAATGAGCTGAGGATTCAACTCAAAGCTACTGACTCCAATGGAGGGTATACAGATACTACTCCCATATGAAGCAGTAGTGGGGTTAGCATATGACCCCAGAGTCCTCTTGGACTGTTCATTCCTACTTGCTTCCATGATGGAATACAAGGGATAATATATATGTTGATATTATTATTATTTTTTTTTGAATTAATTTTTATAAAATAAAATAAAAAAAATGAAATAAATAAAAGAAATTGGAAATATTTTGAAATTGAAATTTGAATTTTTATATAAAATTTTTGAAAAAAAAGTAGTTCAAAATTAGTTAGAAAATATAAATTTTTTTTGAATTTTGAATTTTATGATGAAAGAGACAAACACACAAAAGACACAAGACTTAAAATTTTTTTAGATCTAATGCTCCTTATTTTCGAAAATTTTTGGTGGGAAAACACCAAGGAACACCAGACTTAAAAAATTTTAAGATCAAGACACAAGAAAAACTCAAGAACACCTTGAAGATTCACAAGAACACCAAGAACAAAAGGAAGAACACCAAACTTAAAATTTTTAGAAAACTTTAATAAAATTTTCGAAAATTATAAAAAGATTAACAAGAAAACACCAAACTTAAAGTTTGGCACAAGATTCAATCAAAGTAAAATTATTTTTGAAAAAGATTCCAAAGAAGATACCCAATTATCAAGAACAACTACCAATGCTCTAGCCAATTGGGCAGTAACTTCAATGTTGGTTTTAAAAATGTATTATATTTATAGATAAAAATATAAATTTTTGAAAATTAATGTTTTAAAAAAGCACAAGAAAAACAAGAAAAGACACAAAACAAGAACAACTCAAGATCAACAAGAAAGATAAACAAGAACAACTTGAAGATCAAGGAAAAACAAGAACATGCAATTCGAAAAAAAATTAAGAGACAAGAAAAAGCATTCAATTGACACCAAACTTAAAACAAGACACTAGACTCATGAAAAATTAACAATTAATAAAGAAAAATAATATTTTTGGAAAGAAATTTTTGAAAAGAAACTATCCTATCAGAATTTAATGACTCTATAACAATAAAAATAATAAATTATTCCTAATCTAAGAAATAAAATAAACCTTTAGTTGTTCAAACTCAAATAATCCCCGGCAACGGCGCCAAAAACTTGGTGCACGAATTTGCAATCCGTACAACTAACCAGCAAGTGCACTGGGTCGTCCAAGTAATACCTTACGTGAGTAAGGGTCGATCCCACGGAGATTATTGGTTTGAAGCAAGCTATGTTTATTTTATTAATCTTAATCAGGATACCAATAGAGTTCTTTAGCCTCGTATAAAGTAAAAAGGGCATAAAATAAATATTTGTTACTTGTTGTGCAGTAATGGGGAATATGTTGGAGTTTTGGAGATGCTTTTGTCCTTTGAACTTCAACTCTTCCTTGAAATCCTTCAACACACGCAAGGCTCCTTCCATGGCAAGCTTTATGTAGGGTGTCACCGTTGTCAATGGCTACTTCCCATCCTCTCAGTGAAAATGTTCCTATGCTCTGTCACAGCACGGCTAATCATTTGTCGGTTCTCAATTAGGTTGGAGTAGAATCCATTGGTTCTTTTGCGTCTGTCACTAACGCCCAGCCTTCAGGAGTTTGAAGCTCGTCACAGTCATTCAATCCCAGAATCCTACTCGGAATACCATAGACAAGGTTTAGACTTTCCGGATTCTCATGAATGCCGCCATCAATCCGGCTTATACCACGAAGATTCTGATTAAGGAATCTAAGAGATACTCATTCAATCTGATGTAGAACGGGGGTGGTTGTCAAGCACACGTTCATGGATTGAGGAAGGTGATGAGTGTCACAGATCATCACCTTCTCCATAATTAAGCGCGAATGAACATCTTAGATAAGAACAAGCGTGTTTGAATGGAAAACAAAGTAATTGTATTAATTCATCGAGACGCTGCAGAGCTCCTCACCCCCAACAATGGAGTTTAGAGACTCATGCCGTCAAAAAGTATGTAATTCAGATCTGAAAATGTCATGAGGTACAAAATAATTCTCTAAAAGTTGTTTAAATAGTAAACTAGTAACCTAGGTTTACAGAATATGAGTAAACTAAGATAATTGGTGCAGAAATCCACTTCTGGGGCCCACTTGGTGTGTGCCGGGGCTGAGACTAAAGCTATCCACGAGTAGAGGCTTTTCTTGGAGTTAAACTCCAAGTTATGACGTGTTTTGGGCGTTCAACTCCGGATCATGACGTTTTTCTGGCGTTTAACTCCAGACAGCAGCATGTACTTGGCGTTCAACGCCAAGTTACGTCGTCCATCTTCGCGCCAAGTATAGACTGTTATATATTGCTGGAAAGCCCTGGATGTCTACTTTCCAACGCCGTTGAGAGCGCGCCAATTGGACTCCTGTAGCTCCAGAAAATCCATTTCGAGTGCAGGGAGGTCAGGATCCAACAGCATCAGCAGTCCTTTTTCAGCCTAAATCAGATTTTTGCTCAGCTTCCTCAATTTCAGCCAGAAAATACCTGAAATCACAGAAAAATACACACACTCATAGTAAAGTCCAGAAATATGATTTTGCTTAAAAACTAATAAAATTCTATTAAAAACTAATTAAAACATACTAAAATCTACATGAAATTACCCCCAAAAAGCGTATAAAATATCCGCTCATCAGCTACCTGGTTCTCTGTCCCTTTCCTGTCTCTTATTTCTATATTAAACTCTTGCAGAAACAACACCCACCTTATGAGCCTGGGTTTTGAATCCTGCTTTGTGAGTAAGTATTTAAGTGCAGCATGGTCAGTGTACACAATCACTTTTGACCCTACTAAGTAGGACCTAAACTTGTCAATGGCATAAACCACTGCAAGTAACTCTTTTTCTGTGGTTGTGTAATTCTTCTGTGCATCATTTAGAACACGGCTGGCATAATAAATGACGTGCAGAAGCTTGTTGTGCCTCTGTCCCAACACTGCACCAATGGCATGGTCACTGGCATCACACATTAGTTCAAATGGTAATGTCCAATCTGGTGCAGAGATGACTGGTGCTGTGACCAGCTTGGCTTTCAGGGTCTCAAACACCTGCAGACACTCTGTGTCAAACACAAATGGCGTGTCAGCAGCTAGCAGGTTGCTTAGAGGTTTTGCAATTTTTGAAAAGTCCTTTATGAACCTTTTGTAAAATCCTGCATGCCCTAGAAAGCTTCTGATTGCCTTAACATTGGTAGGTGGTGGTAATTTTTCAATTACTTCTATTTTTGCTTGATCCACCTCTATTCCCTTGCCTGAAATTTTATGCCCAAGGACAATTCCTTCAGTCACCATAAAGTGACATTTCTCCCAGTTCAAGACCAGGTTAGTCTCTTGGCACCTTTTCAGGACAAGTGCTAGATGATTAAGACAGGTGCTGAATGAGTCTCCATATACTGAGAAGTCATCCATGAAGACTTCCAGGAACTTCTCTACCGTATCAGAGAAGATGGATAACATACATCTCTGAAAAGTTGCTGGTGCATTACACAGACCAACACAGACCAAAAGGCATTCTTCTGTAGGCAAACACGCTAGAAGGGCAAGTGAATGCTATTTTCTCTTGGTCCTGAGGATCTACTGCAATTTGGTTGTAACCTGAATATCCATCCAAAAAGCAGTAATAATCTTGACTCGCTAGTCTTTCTAGCATTTGGTCTATGAATGGTAAAGGAAAATGATCCTTTCTGGTGGCTGTATTGAGCCTTCTGTAGTCAATACACATACGCCACCCTGTAACTGTTCTTGTGGGAACCAGTTCATTCATTTCATTATGAACCACTGTCATGCCTCCCTTCTTGGGGACAACTTGGACAGGGCTCACCTAGGGGCTATCAGAAATAGGATAAATAATCCTAGCCTCTAGTAACTTAGTGATCTCTTTCTGCACTACCTCCTTCATGGCTGGATTTAGCCGCCTCTGTGGTTGAACCACTGGCTTGGCATTATCTTCCAATAGGATCTTGTGCATGCATCTTGCTGGGCTAATGCCCTTAAGATCACTTATAGACCACCCAAGAGCTGTCTTATGTGTCCTTAGCACTTGAATTAGTGCTTCCTCTTCCTGTGAGTTTAAAGCAGAGCTTATGATCACTGGAAAAGTGTCACTTTCTCCCAGAAATGCATACTTCAGGGATGGTGGTAGTGGTTTGAGCTCAGATTTGGGGGGCTTATCCTCTTCCTGAGGAATTTTCAGAGGTTCTTTTATTTCCTCTGGTTCCTCCTGATCAGGCTGAACATCCTTGAAGATGTCCTCTAGCTCTGATTCAAGACTCTCAGTCATATTGATCTCTTCCACCAAAGAGTCAATAATATCAGCGCTCATGCAGTCATTTGATGTGTCTGGATGCTGCATAGCTTTGACAACATTCAACTTGAACTCATCCTCATTGACTCTCAGGGTCACTTCCCCTTTCTGTACATCAATAAGAGTTCGTCCAGTTGCTAGGAAAGGTCTTCCTAGGATGAGAGTTGCACTCTTGTGCTCCTCCATTTCCAGCACTACAAAGTCAGTAGGAAAGGCAAATGGCCCAACCTTGACAGTCATGTCCTCAATTATGCCCGATGGATATTTAATGGAGCCATCAGCAAGTTGGAGACATATCCAGGTTGGTTTGACTTCTTCAGTCAAACCAAGCTTTCTGATAGTGGATGCAGGTATTAGGTTGATACTTGCTCCAAGGTCACATAGGGCTGTCTTGGTGCAAGCACCTTCTAATGTGCATGGTATCATAAAGCTTCCTGGATCTTGAAGCTTCTCTAGTAAGCTTTTCAGGATGACTGCACTGCATTCTTCAGTGAGAAACACCTTTTCAGTTTCTCTCCAATCCTTCTTATGACTTAAGATCTCTTTCATGAACTTAGCATAAGAGGGTATTTGCTCAAGTGCCTCTGCAAACGGAATCTTTATTTCAAGAGTCCTTAGATAGTCTGCAAAGCGGGCAAATTGTTTATCCTGTTCCGCTTGGCAGAGTTTCTGAGGATAAGGCATCTTGGCTTTATATTCTTCAATCTTAGTTGCTGCAGGTTTATTCCCTACAGAGGTGGTTGGAGAAGCCTTCTTAGAGGGGTTACTATCAGCACTCTCAGGTGTCTGATTCCTCATTGGCATTTGAACGCTAGGACTGGGTGTAGGATGGGCATTTAACGCCAGCTTTCCACCCTTTTCTGGCGTTTGAACGCCAGAATTGGGCAAGGAATGGGCGTTTAATGCCAACTTTCCCCCCTTTCTGGCGTTTAGAATCCAGGAGTATTCCTCTCTAGGCTCTTACTGTCCTCAGAGTGATTTTGGGCAGTGGTTTGGTTATCCTCTGTCAGTTGTTCCTTTCTTGGCTTTTTGCTACTTTGAGCAGTGTTATTTAATGTCTTTCCACTCCTTAGTTGAACTGCTTGGCATTCTTCTGTTATCTGTTTAGATAACTACTGTTTTGTTTGATTCAACTGTGATTCTATATTCTTGTTAGCAATTTTAGTTTCTTGGAGCATTTCTTTAAATTCTGCTAACTGTTTTATCATCAGGAGTAATTTCTGATTAAGCTCAACAACCTGTTCTTGAGGATTAGGATCAGTAGTTACTGCCAAGGTTCTTCTTTTGTAGAGGGCTCACTGCTAGAGTACAAATGTTGATTTCTAGAAACAGTATCTATGAGTTCTTGAGCCTCTTCAATCGTCTTCCTCATGTGTATAGATCCACTAGCTGAGTGGTCTAAAGACATCTGAGCTTTTTCTGTAAGCCCATAGTAGAAGATGTCTAACTGTACCCATTCTGAAAACATTTCAGAGGGGCATTTCCTTAGCATATCTCTATACCTCTCGCAGGCATTATAAAGGGATTCATTATCCTCTTGTTTAAAGCCTTGGATGTCCAGCCTTAGCTGTGTCATCCTTTTTGGAGGGTAAAATTGATTCAGGAATTTGTTTGATAACTGTCTCCATGTTTTTATGCTTGCTGTAGGTTGGTTATTCAACCACCTCTTAGCTTGATCTTTTGCAGCAAATGGAAACAGTAATAATCTGTAAACATCCTGATTCACTTCTTTATCATGTACTGTGTCAGCAATTTGTAAGAATTGTACCAAAAACTCAGTAGGTTCTTCCTGTGGAAGACCGGAATACTGGCAATTTTGCTGCACCATGATAATGAGTTGAGGATTTAGCTCAAAGCTGCTTGCTTTAATGGGAGGTATACAGATGCTACTCCCATATGCAGCTGTAATGGGGTTAGCATATGACCCCAAAGTCCTTCTGGACTGCTCAATTCCACTTAGGTCCATGATGGAGAAAGGGAGATGATATGGATCGCAAGTAGATTATTATATATTTTTTTTAAGTAACCGAAAATAATAAAATAAAGTAAATGGAAAATAAAATAAAAATTCGAAAACCAAAAGAGAATAAAATCAAAGCAAATTGAAAACTAAATTAATTAATTAATTAAAAAGATTTTGGAATTAGCAATTAAAAAGATATGATTGAAAATTATTTTGAAAAAGATTTGATTTTTTTGAGATGAGGAAAGAGAAAAACAACAAAATGACACCAAACTTAAAATTTTTAGAAAATCAAACACAAATTTTCGAAAATTTTAAAGGAAAACACAAAGACACCAAACTTAGAATTTTTGAAAGTAAAGAAACAACTAAGACTATGCAAATTCGAAAAATTAAGAGAAAGTAAAAGCATGCAATTGACACCAAACTTAAAATATGAAACAAGACTCAAATAAAAGACTCTAAACCAACAAAAATAAAATATTCCTAATCTAAGCAACAAGATAAACCGTCAGTTGTCCAAACTCGAACAATCTCTGGCAGTGGCGCCAAAAACTTGGTGCACGAAATTGCAATCACACTTTTGCAATTCCGCACAACTAACCAGCAAGTGCACTGGGTCGTCCAAGTAATACCTTACGTGAGTAAGGGTCGATCCCACGGAGATTGTCGGCTTGAAGCAAGCTATGGTTATCTTGTAACTCTTAGTCAGGATATCAATAATTCTCAGGTTTAATTGTGAAAAGTAGAAGAACATGAAATAAATACTTGTTTTGCAGTAATGGAGAACAGGTTGAGGTTTTGGAGATGCTCTATCTTCTGAATCTCTGCTTTCCTACTGTCTTCTTCTTCATACACGCAGGGCTCCTTTCATGGCAAGCTGTATGTAGGGTTTCACCGTTGTCAATGGCTACCTCCCATCCTCTCAATGAAAATGTTCAACGCGCTCTGTCACAGCACGACTATTCATCTGTTGGTTCTCGATCTTATCAGAATAGAATCCAGTGATTCTTTTGCGTCTGTCACTAACGCCCCACAATCGTAAGTTTGAAGCTCGTCACAGTCATTCAATCCCTGAATCCTACTCAGAATACTACAGACAAGGTTTAGACCTTCCGGATTCTCTTGAATGCCGCCATCAATTCTAGCTTATACTATGAAGATTCTGGTTAAAGAGTCCAAGAGATATCCACTCAATCTAAAGTAGAATGGAGGTGGTTGTCAAGCACACGTTCATAGGTGAGAATGATGATGAGTGTCACGGATCATCACATTCATCAAGTTGAGGAGCAAGTGATATCTTAGAATGGAAACAAGCGTGTTTGAATAAAAAAAACAGTAGTAATTGCATTAATCCATCAAGACACAGCAGAGCTCCTCACCCCCAACCATGGGGTTTAGAGACTCATGCCGTAGAAGGTACAATATGAAACGTGTAAAGTGTCATGAGGTAAAGATACAATGTCAAAAGATCCTATTTATAGTGAACTAGTAACCTAGGATATACAGAAATGAGTAAATGACGTAAAAATCCACTTCCGGGGTCCACTTGGTGTGTGCTTGGGCTGAGCATTGAAGCTTTCATGTGTAGAGACTTTTCCTGGAGTTAAACGTCAGCTTTTGTGCCAGTTTGGGCGTTTAACTCCAACTTTTGTGCCAGTTCCGGCGTTAAACGCCGGGAATTCTGAAGCTGATTTGCAACGCCGGTTTGGGCCATCAAATCTCGGGCAAAGTATGAACTATTATACGATGCTGGAAAGCCCAGGATGTCTACTTTCCAACGCAATTGAGAGCACGCCAATTTGGTATCTGAGCTCCAGAAAATCCACTTCGAGTGTAGGGAGGTCAGAATCCAACAGCATCTGCAGTCCTTTTACAGCCTCTAAATCAGATTTTTGCTCAGGTCCCTCAATTTTAGCCAGAAAATACCTAAAATCACAAAAAAACACACAAACTCATAGTAAAGTCTAAAAAAGTGAATTTTAAATAAAAATTAATAAAAATATAATAAAAACTAACTAAAACATACTAAAAACATACTAAAAATAATGCCAAAAAGCGTATAAATTATCCACTCATCATGGCTCTTCCTCTTTCTCCTTGAACTCCTCCTGGTCTTTCTCCTTAGTTGCCATTTCTTTCTTGTTGCTGACCTTGTCATCCTTCACTGTTCTTCCACTCCTGAGTTGAATTGCTTTACATTCTTCTTTGGGGTTGGGAATGGTATCACTTGGAAGTGCACTGGTTGGTCTTTCAGCTATTGTTTGCTTGGACAGTTATCCAATCTGCCTCTCCAGGTTTCTTAGTGAGGCTTCATGGTTCTTGTTTGCCAGTTCTTGATGCTTGATCATTTTCTCCATCATCACCTCCAGATTGGAGATTCTTTGGGATTCTTGGGGTAGTTGTGGTTGATTGTAGGACGTGGATGGTGGGTGAAAGTTATTTTGGTTAGTGGATGGGTTGTTGGGTGGATAGTAGGTGGGTTGAGGTTGATTGTTTTGTGGTTTTTTGTATTGATTTTGGTTAGTGTTTTGATGGTTTTAATGGTTTGTGTTTCTGGAATTGTTCTGGTTTGAGTTTCTCCAGGATGAGTTGTAGGAATCTCCATGGAACTCATTTTGTCCAGCTCCTTGGTTGTGCATGTATTGGACTTGCCCAGGCTGTTGCTCTTCATAGCTCTCTTTATTTTGTCCCCATGTAGGAGCTGGTTGATTTGTAGTGTTCACTGTAGCTACTTGAAGACCATCAATCCTTTTGGCCATCATCTTCATTTGTTGTTGAATCTGTTGATGCATCACTTGGTTTTGTGCCAAGATGGTGTCCACACTTTCAAGTTCTAACACGTCTCTCTTTGGAGCTGGTTGGCACTGCCTTTGATGAGCATAGAAGTATTGGTTGTTGGCTACAGTATCTATTAGATTCTGAGCTTCCTTAGCTGTCTTCATTAGTTGCACTGAACCTCCAGTAGAATAATCCAAAGCTTCTTGAGCTTTTAAAGTTAATCCCACATAGAAATTTTGAAGTCTGTCCCATTCGTTAAACATCTCTGATGGACACTTCCTAATCAAGGCTTTGTATCTCTCCCATGCCTTATACAGTGATTATCCATCCATTTGGGTGAAGGTTTGCACCTCTGTCTTCAATCTTATGATCCTTTGAGGTGGGTAAAATTTAGCCAAAAATTTGCTCACTAAATCCTCCCAGTTGTTGATGCTTTCTTTGGAAAATACTTCTAACCATTGAGTAGCTTTATCCCTAAAGGAAAATGGAAACAGCAACAACTTATAGATGTTTGGGTGTACACCATTTGTCTTAACTATGTCACATATCCTCAGAAAGATGGCTAGGTGCTGATTTGGATCTTCCAAGGGACCTCCTCCATAAGAACAGTTGTTCTGTACCAGTGTAACGAGTTGAGGTTTCAACTCAAAGTTGTTAGCATGCACATTTGGAGTAAGTATGCTACTCACACAGTTTCTTGCATTGGGGAAAATGTAGGAGGCTAGAACTCTCCTTTGAGCTGAGCTATTGTTGTTGGCTACCCTGTCAAGTGGATTAGGGGGATTATCCTCCATTTCTTGGTTTTCTTACTCTAATTCTTCTTCTCCAACAACTCCCTTCCCTCTTGCTTTTCTTCTCAATCTCAAGAGTGTTCTCTCTGGTTCAGGATCAAAAGATGTGGATTCACCTCTTGTTCCTCCTAATATAAAACACACACAAAACCAGAAACCAAAAGCAATTCACTCTACTGCTAGAGTGAGGTTAATGTTAGCTTAAACAAAAACTCAAACAGTTAGTGTGCTTGACAAAAATAAAGAAAAAATGCTTAATCTAGATTATCACCCTACTTAATCATTGTCAATCTATATCAATCCCCGACAACGGTGCCAAAAACTTGATGAGGGGAAAACAATTCCACACAAACTCACCGGCAAGTGTACCGGGTCACATCAAGTAGTAATAACTCACAAGAGTGAGGTCGATCCCACAGGGATTGATGGATTGAGCAACTTTAGTATGGTGATGAATTTAGTTAAGCGAATATTTGATGATTTGAGTGGATTTTGATTAACAAAAGTAAAATTACAGGCAAACTAAAATGCAGAATGAAAATTGGATAAATCTTAAAGTGCAGAAGAAGTAAATTGTAGAAACTTAGAGTGCAAGAAAGTAAACAAGCTGAAACTTAAAGTGCAAGAAAGGTAAAAGACTGAAACTTAAAGTGCAAGAAATTTAAATTGCTGAATCTAAATTGACAGGAAACTCAAATTGCATCAAGAATAAAGGGATTTGGGTACTGGGATTTAAAACTGAGCTGGAAAATGCAAAATGTAGTAAATTAAAGTACTATGAGATGAAGAGAAATTGCAGAAGAAATGAAAACTAGCAGGAAGGTTAAAATCAGATCTCAAATTCTTAAACCAGAAAACAGGAAAGAAAGGGGACTCCAAGGTAAAGGAATTCAAAGAATTCTCCAAATTAGAGTTCCAAAACCCAAATCAGAAAATCAAAGTTGCAGAAGAAAGAAAAATGAACACAAAAAACAAGCTTAGATCTGATCCCAATTCCCAAATTCTAAGAAGAAAAATTAAAAGAGAGAAAGCTAAAAGTCAGAAAAAAGGTGTAAAGTAAAAGTCAAGGTCAGGTCCTTTCCAAATCAAAATTGCTCTTATTTATACACTTTCTATTTCCATCCTTAAGCACTTGGAGTGGCTTTTTTATTTAGCCTTGAAAAAGTGGATCCGGATTTGCTTGGTTGCTTCTTCCAATGGAGCGCTTCATCGAGACAATTAGCGCTACCTTCCTTTCTCCTTTGGTGCGCCAATTGCCTCCCTTAACACTCTCTTTGTGCGCGCTGCGCTAGCTATTTGAGCGCTACCCTTTGGTGTGCTTCTCCTCACTGGCGCTTCTTTATTGAGCGTTACACTCGTTCTTCAAGCGCTGCACCATTTGGTGCACATTTTCTTCAACTGGCGCTCCCTTAGTGAGCGCCCAGTTAGCTATTCGAGCGCTGCTTAGTGCGTAGGATGGCCTCCCAACTTGAAAAACTCGAAAAAGTTAACTTAGTGAGCGTGGCACTCACTTCAGAAGTGAGCGCTACTCCAAAATATTGCTGAGCATGGCGTTCTCTTTGTGAATGCAACGCTTTACTGTTTGCTTCCTTTTTTCTTCATTTTTTACCTACAAGTAACCAAACAAGCAATCAAAGTCTCACCAAAATTACAAGGTCTTTGCATCATTCATAAAATCAATTAATTCTAGCATAAACCTTATGATTTTGTGTAAAATAAATGATGTTTGATTGATTCAAAATGATCATAAAATTCCACTCCAATCACTTACTTATTGTGCAAGAAAGTGCATAAAACCTAATGAAACAAGTGAAAAATGCTTGTGGAACTAGCATAAGATGACTTGTCATCACACTCCACAAAGAGTTAATAGATTAAGGGCAGAGGTGCAATTCTTTAGACAACAAGATGGTGAAACACTCTATGAAGCATGGGAGAGATATAAGGAGTTGACAAGAAAATGCCCTCCTGACATGTTCAATGAATGGGTGCAATTGCACATTTTCTATGAATGATTGACACAAGAATCAAAGAAGGCTTTAGATAACTCTTTGGGAGGCTCTCTCAACAAGAAGAAGACAATTGAAGAGGACATAGACATCATAGAGATTGTGGCCAACAATGAGTACTTCTATGCCTCTGATAAAAACTCAAGAAGAGGAGTGATGGAGCTCAACTCTATAGATGCTCTGCTAGCTCAAAACAAGATGATCACAGCTAAACTAGTAGCTCTAACGGAGAAGAATCAAGTCTCAGCTATCCAAGCTCAAGCACTGGTACATGAAATCGTGATACATAACTTCGTGCAGCTAACCAACAAGTGTACTAGGTCATCCAAGTAATACCTTACGTGAGTAAGGGTTGATCCCACAGAGATTGTCGGCTTGAAGCAAGCTATGGTCATCTTGTAAATCTCAGTCAGGCAGATTCAAATGGTTATGAAGCTTTGGTAAGTAAAAGATAAATAAACATAAAATAAAGATAAAGATACTTATATAATTCATTAGTGGGAATTTCAGATAAGCGTATGGAGATGCATTATTCCTTCTGAATCTTTGCTTTTCTACTGTCTTCATTCAATCATTCATACTCCTTTCCATGGCAAGCTGTATGTTGGGGATCACCGTTGTCAATGGCTACCTCCCGTCCTCTCAGTGAAAATGGTCCTCTACGATTTCTGTATGGCTAATCAACTGTCGGATTTTTCGTCTCGGATGAAAAATACCAGGCACAGCTACCGCATGGCTAATCAGCTGTCGGTTCTCGATCGTGTTGGAGTAAGATCCAATGACCCTTTTGCGCACTGTCACTACTCCCCACAGTTGCGAGTTTGAAGCTCGTCACAGTCATCCCTTCCCAGATCCTACTCGAAATACCATAGACAAGGTTTAAACTTTCCGGATCTCAGGAATTCTGCCAATTATTTCTAGCCTATACCACGAAGGTTCTAATCTCAGATTCAGATGCCCCATTGTCAGAGGGAAAACGATGTGAATCGTTGATTAGAGTCCCAAGAGATATGCATTCAAGCTTATTTTCATGTAGAACGGAAGTGTTTGTCAAGCACGCGTTTATAAGTGAGAATGGTGATGAGTGTCACTTGATCATCACATTCATCATGTTCTTGTGTGCGAATGAATATCTTGAAATAAGAATAAGCTTGAATTGAATAGAAGAATAATAGTACTTTGCATTAATACTCGAGGAACAGCAGAGCTCCACACCTTAATCTATGAGGTGTAGAAACTCCACCGTTGAAAATACATAAGTGATGATAGTCCAGGCATGGCCGAATGGCCAGCCCCCATAAAAGTCTAAAATAGCATAAAACTAATCAAATATTCTTAATACAATAGTAAAAGATCCTATTTATACTAGACTAGTTACTAGGGTTTACATAAATAAGTAAATGATGCAGAAATCCACTTCCGTGCCCACTTGGTGTGTGGTTGGGCTAAGCATTGAAGCTTTCATGTGTAGAGACTTTTCTTGGAGTTAAACGCCAGCTTTTATGCCAGTTTGGGCGTTTAATTCCAGCTTTTATCCTGTTTTTGGCGTTTGAACACCAGTTTGCATCGTCAAAACGCGGACAAAGTATAAACTATTATATATTGCTGGAAAGCCCAGGATGTCTACTTTTCAACCCAATTGAGAGAGCGCAATTTGGGCTTCTGTAGCTCCAAAAAATCCATTTCGAGTGCAGGGAGGTCAGAATCTAACAGCATCTGCAGTCCTTTTTCAACCTCTGAATCAAACTTTTGCTCAGGTCCCTCAATTTCAGCAAAAAAATACCTGAAATCACAGAAAAATACACAAACTCATAGTAAAGTCTAGAAATGTGAATTTTGCTTAAAAACTAATAAAAATATACTAAAAAGTAGCTAGATCCTACTAAAAACTTCCTAAAAACAATGCCAAAAAGTGTATAAATTATCTGCTTATCACAACACCAAACTTAAATTGTTTCTTGTCCCCAAGCAACTGAAAATAAAATAATAAAAAGAAGAGAATATACAATGAATCTCACAATATCAGTGAAACTTAGTCCCAATTAGATGAGCGGGGCTAGTAGCTTTTTGCTTCTGAACAGTTTTGGCATCTCACTTTATCCTTTGAAATTCAGAATGATTGGCATCTATAGGAACTCAGAATTTTAGATAGTGTTATTGATTCCTGATAAACCACTATTTTATGGTTTATCTTGTGCTCAATTGAGTGGTTTTTATCACTTCATTACACACTTATTGACGTTAGGATTTTTGCTAGTAAAGAATTTTATAAAAATAGTCGTGTTGTAGATATAGTTTCTAAACCAACAGAAATCCCTTCGTACAAAAGTTTTGGTTATCACAAGTAACAAATTCCTTTTTAAAATTGATAACCGAGTATTTAAACCTCGGGTCGTCTTCTCAAGGAATTGCAGGGAGGTATATTCTTATTATTGGTTATGAGTTTGTAAATTGGGGTTTTCAAGAATGAGGAGCAGATATGATAAATGACAAGTAAACTAAATAAATGACTGTAAAATAAAATCTTGGCAAGGTGTGAGAACAGAAAGTCCTATCCTAGTTATCCTTATCAATTGTGATGAGAATTGGATTTTTCTCCCACTTTGTTAACCTCTAACTATGAAGGTAAGTCAAGTGAATGAATTAATTCGAATCTTCAAGTCACAGTCTTTCCTTGGGAAAAGTTAGAGTTATTGGATCTCGAATCAATTCTTGAAGAATTCCAATTTTCAATCAACAATGAGTTTGATAACTCAAGAGTCACCAATTAATCAACCAAAGCCAAAAGGTAGAAAAATCTAAACTATTTATATCATAAATAAGAGAAACAAATCATAGATCTGAAAATACCTCAAATAATATTTATTAAGAAAATCATAACATGAATGTCATTAAGCCAAATTGGCAACATATATAATTAAAAATAAGAGAAGTCAAAATAAAGGAATATTAAACCTGGAGCTCAGAAGAATTATAAGTTGAAATAATAATAAATCCTAAATCCTTTAAGAGGAATTCTAATCCTAAATCCTAAGAGAGATGAGAGAACCTCTCTCTCTAAAAACTACATCTAAACTATGAAAAGTGAATTCTCAAAAGCTTCCTTATGAATGAATGGATTCCCCCACTTTATAGCCTCTAATCTGTGTTTTCTGGGCTGCAAACTGGGTCGAAAACAGCCTAGAAATCGCCGGAGAAGAAATCTGCCACGCTGATTTTCGTAACTGCGATGCGTCCGTGTGGATGACGCGTTCGCGTCACCTAGCGTCAGGGCAACTATGGCATATTATATATCAAATCGAAGCCCCGGACGTTAGCTTTCCAACGCAACTAGAACCTTGTCGTTTGGACCTCAGTAGCTCAAGTTATGACCGTTTTAGTGAGAGAGGGTCAGGTTGACAGCTTTGCAGTTCCTTCAATTTCTTGTATTCCTTCCGCTTTTGCATGCTTCCTTTCCATCCTCCAAGTCATTCATGCCCTATAATCCCTGAATCACTGAACACACATATCACGGCATCTAATGGTAATAAGAGAGGATTAATATTAGCAAATATAAGACCAAAGAAGCATGTTTTCAATCATAGCACAAATTCCGGAAGGAAAACGTAAAACATGCGATTAGTAAGAATAAATGGGTAAAGAGTTGATAAAAACCACTCAATTGAGCACAAGATGAACAATGAAATAGTGGTTTATCAACCTCCCCACACTTAAACATTAGCATGTCCTCATGCTAAGCTCAAAAGAACTATAAAAGTGAAGGAGAATGGTAGAATGTATGAAATGCAACCTATCTATATGAATGCAACTACATGCAAAAATGATTCTACCTACTTGGTTAAAAATAAATAAGTTCTCTAAGACAAACATAAATCAGATTTCACTAATTCAAATCATATAAAATAAAGACAAGTAAACTTGTAAGAAGATAGCTCATGAAAGCAGGGAACATAGAATTAAGCACTGAACCCTCACTGGTAGTGTATATCACTCTAATCTCTCTAGTGTATAGGGTAATCACTCTACTCTTCCCTAGTCATGCTTTCTAAATATTGTTCTTCATCTAACCAATCAACAAATAATTAATGTACCAATGCACACATCATGAGGTCTTTTCAAGGTTGTAATGGGGCCAAGGGAAGGGTGAGGATATATGTATGGCTAAGTGATCTATAAATTGAATCTTTGAGTAACCTGAGCTATCACCTAACATACATACATTCTATATAACTTCTAAAATCATGCCTAGCTACCCATAATTCCCACTTTTGTATAATTCCATACTCATGTACCAAAATTTTTTTTATATTTCTTTACTTTTATCACATGTGCATTGATCTTTATTAAAGCTTAACATTAGGATAATTTTATCCCCGTATTCACCTACTTATTTATTGAATTTTTTTTCTTTGTCTGAAACATAACTTATCAATGCACATGGATTTTCCTATATATAAATATATATATATATATATATATATATATATATATTTGGTTTTTCATAAGTAGGTTCTCAAATTCCTAATATTCAAATAAATTAGAAACATGATACATTCCCTTATTAACCCATGTTCCCACAGTTTCCCCACACTTAGTTGATACATAATCTCTATCTTAAGCTAACCAAAGATTCTATTTGGGATTTTTACTTTTATTTTTCTGCTTAAGACTAGTGATGTGGTTATAGAACAGAAAGGGGTTAAAAGGCTCAAGGTGGCTAACAAGGGTAATATAAAGGATAGGCTTATTTGGGATAAGTGAGCTAAAATCAAATAATGGCCTCAATCATATGCAAACATGTAAATACACTAAATATTGGACATATAGAATGGAACAAAGCAGAGATTGCAATTATAGAGAAGAAAACACACAAGAATAAAAATTTATGGTTAAATAATGTAACCATATAAATAAGCTCAAAATCTCACAGGTTGTGTGTTCTTTGGCTCAAAAACCATGTTCCAAATACAACTTCAAACAAGTGTAACAAAAAATTTTATTCAAATTAGTGAAATGCTATAAAAATGTTTCTTGCAAAAGAAATTATTACTTTAGCCAAGTGGTAAAATATGCAAAAATCAAACAAATATGCAAATGCAACAATGAACTATCAAATAAAATAAAACATTGGTGTTGAAATAGGAAATAATTAACCCATGGAGATCGGTATCGACCTCCCCACACTTAAAGATTGCACCGTCCTCGGTGCATGCTAAGATGTGCAGGTGGACGGGTTGTTCCAACTGATGCTTTTCTCTAAAGATTGTGCAGATGGACTTGTCTTCTCTCCCCATGTAAACGTCTTCTGATTTCTTTCCGGGTGGCCATCCTGAAAGAAAATAGGGAAGAAAAGTAACCCAGAAATAAAGACAAGAAAATAAATAAAGTATGGTTGGGTTAATGCCAAATGATATGGGTCTCATTTACATGGAAGCTTCAACATGTACGTGAGAAAACAATAGAAGCCATGGCATGCCAGTGGGACAAAATGTACAACAATGGGGAAGAGAGTGGGTAATGAAAGACAATGTAAGTTCATGCCAATGCAAAAGGAATACAGGTATAAAAGATTGACATTGACAGAAGATTAACATTACCTAACATTGTAAAACAAGTCACTAAGCATCAAAATGACACCAGAAAAGATGCAACAGTTAAATAAGAAAATAAACACCAAAGAAAAATAATAAATTTAGAAAAGAAAAGAAAAATATGCACTAAATTAAAATGCAATGAATGAAATATGCAAATAAATTAAGTAAAATAAAATGAAAGATAAGAAGAATGAGAAGGGAAAGAAGTGAGTAAGAAAGGAGGAAGGAAAAAATTAGGATTGGGAAAGAAAAGATAAGATATTTGGCATATTAGGTTAAGGTGTGCGGCGCAAACGACGCGGACGCATGGGGGACGCGTTCGCGCGACTTGCACTTAAATTAAGTTGATGCGGTCGCGTCGGTCACGCGGTCGCGTGACCTATGTAATGCTTCTGGCGTGAGTGCAGCCTCGTGCCTGCACAACTCTCTGTTCGAATTTATATATTTGCCAAATTTGGGGTGACGCGATCGCGTGGGGCATGCGATCGCGAGAGTGGGCTTTAGAAGGGAATGACGCGGACGCGTGAGCCATGCGTCCGCGTGGGTAGAATTGTGCGTTCAGCACCAATCCAGCACCACTCTCGCACAATAATTTGTTGTGCACCCTTTTTACGTCGAAAATCAGGGCACGCGGCCGCGTGGGTCACGCGGTCGCGTGGGAGGCCATTATTCCCATGTGACGCGGATGCGTCAGCGACGCGGTCGCGTGGGACGATTTGGGCCACTGGCACGCCTCCAACCACGCTCTAGCGTGACTCTCTGTTCGTTTTTATTTTCTCCCCTCTCCTTTCGACGCGGACGCGTCGCTGATGCGGTCACGTCGCGTGGCATTTTTTTTTTAATATGAGGTATGCAGAATGCAAAATGATATTAATGTTATGAGTAATTCCAAGTTCAATGAAAAACTTGAAAACAAATAAAACTAAATAAAAATGAAAAAGGAACGATCATACCATGGTGGGTTGTCTCCCACCTAGCACTTTTGGTTAAAGTCCTTAAGTTGGACAATTGAGGAGCTTCCTGTTATGGCGGCTTGTGCTTGAACTCATCTAGAAATTTCCACCAATGTTTGGAGTTCCAGTAGCCTCCGGGGTTCCAAACAAGGCGCAGAAAGCCTTCAAGCAAGTTAAAGCAAGTGACAAGGCCCCAAGAGTGTTGATTTCTAGATTGAATTCCGGGGTCCCAAATCTTGCTTTTGCACCCGTCTTCTTGTTGAGCAATATTGTTCCATCCGGGTGGCAAACAGTCTGAATTCTCACTGAAGCAGCCAGACAACTTCCTAGACCCATTCAGTTGAGCTTTACACCAACCTTTGCGTTTAAACTTAAAGCTTCCAACCATGATGAACCTTGCAGGACAATTCTTATCGCTGACCATCTTCCTCTTACTCTTAATGCCACAAAGAGCTCTAAGTTGACCATTCGTTTCCAGTAGCCCATATTCAAGTAGGATTAGAAAGCTAAGGGATATGAATTTTACCCACTTGAATGTTGTGAAGGATGATGGCAACTTAGGGGGAGGTATTTTTAAGGAAATTGCAAGCTCCACTCCCTTGTGCTCTTCTCTGATAATTACCACCTCTTTGCAAGTTTCTTCAATTTCAACCTCTTCCTCTTGGTAGCTTTCTTCCAATTCAATCTCCTCTTCATTGCTTTCCAAGGGCATGGGAGGTTGTGCTTCTTCTTCTTGAATCTCCATCTCTTGATCAACCTCTTCCAAGTCTTCAACTGTGATATGCCTTGGAGGTTGTACACGCTCCTCAACAACAAATTCAAACTCCTTAGAAGAGGGTTCTGTGATTTGAGGTTCCCGTGGAGGTTCTGCATCTCCTAAATCTTCAACCACTTCTTCCTCTGTAACTATTATAGCTTCCTCCACTTGTTCCAATACAAAGTCATGCTCCTTATTGTCCACTGGAGTCTCTAGTGTCTCCTCCATGCTATGTTCTTCATTAGATTCTCCACATGAAGCCATGGGGGTTCCTTGAGTGTCCGAACGTCTAGAAGGTAATTGATTTATTGCTTGCTCCAATTGATGAAGGGTTGCATGAAATTGATCTACTGTTTCCTTGAGACGATCCCTTGACTCTTGTTCCATTTCAATAGCATAACTGGGATCATCTTGCTCTTGGATTGATGGATGTGGGTGCTCTTCCATGGATGGTAGTGATGGGATGGGTGGTGATGAAATGGATAGATCATTATATGGTTAAAAAGAAAGTGCACTAGAGCTTGAGGGTTGATTGTTGAAGGTATTCGGTGGTCCGATTTGGGTGACCAGAGCTTGTATAGTAGAGTTTAAATCGGCAAATACTTTCTCCATGGAGGTTTGGGGTGGATAGGAGGGTTCATTTTGATAATGATAAGGAGATGGTGTATATTGCGGTGGTGGTTCTATGTATGGTTCATTTGGCTCATAAGGTGGTTGGTATGGTGGATATGGATTAGGGTCATACGGAGGTGTTTGGTGGAAAAGAGCTTGTGAGTATGGTAGTTCAAAATTATATTGAGGAGGAGGGGGTTCATAGGCATATGGTGGGTCTTGTTGGTAGTCAAAAGAGTGCTCACCATAGCCATTGCCTTGATATGCATCACAGAATAGTTGTTGATAGTCCATTAGAGGTGGTTGTTGCCATGAGGGTTGATCAAATCCTTGTGGCTCCTCCCATCTTTGATTGTTCCAACCATGGTGCATGTTGTCATTATAATCTCCTCTTCCTGCAACATAATTATAACCAGACTCATAGCCAAAGGGGTGAGAGTTCATAGTAGTGAGAGATAATAAAAACAAAAACTAACAAAAAAAAAGGAAATATTTTTTTGAAAAATATTTACAATAACCAATAATAAGGCACACGTTTGCAATTCTCCGGCAACGGCGCCATTTTGACGTTAGGATTTTTGCTAGTAAAGAATTTTATAAAAATAGTCGTGTTGTAGATATAGTTTCTAAACCAACAGAAATCCCTTCGTACAAAAGTTTTGGTTGTCACAAGTAACAAACCCCTTTTTAAAATTGATAACCGAGTATTTAAACATCGGGTCGTCTTTTCAAGGAATTGCAGGGAGGTATATTCTTATTATTAGTTATGAGTTTGTAAATTGGGGTTTTCAAGAATGAGGAGCAGATATGATAAATGACAAGTAAACTAAATAAATGACTGTAAAATAAACTCTTGGCAAGGTGTGAGAACAGAAAGTCCTATCCTAGTTATCCTTATCAATTGTGATGAGAATTGGATTTTTCTTCCACTTTGTTAACCTCTAATTATGAAGGTAAGTCAAGTGAATGAATTAATTAGAATCCTCAAGTCACAGCCTTTCTTTGGGAAAAGTTAGAGTTATTGGATCTCGAATCAATTCTTGAAGAATTCCAATTTTCAATCAACAATGAGTTTGATAACTCAAGAGTCACCAATTAATCAACCAAAGCCAAAAGGTAGAAAAATCTAAATTATTTATATCATAAATAAGAGAAACAAATCATAGATCTGAAAATACCTCAAATAATATTTATTAAGAAAATCATAACATGAATGTCATTAAGCCAAATTGGCAACATATATAATTAAAAATAAGAGAAGTCAAAATAAAGGAATATTAAACCTGGAGCTCAAAAGAATTATAAGTTGAAATAATAATAAATCCTAAATCCTTTAAGAGGAATTCTAATCCTAAATCCTAAGAGAGAGGAGAGAATCTCTCTCTCTAAAAACTACATCTAAACTATGAAAAGTGAATTCTCAAAAGCTTCCTTATGAATGAATGGATTCCCCCACTTTATAGCCTCTAAGCTGTGTTTTCTGGGCCGCAAACTGGGTCGAAAATAGCCCAGAAATCACCGGAGAAGAAATCTGCCACGCTGATTTTCGTAACTGCGACACGTCCGCGTGGATGACGCGTTCGCGTCGCCTAGCGTCAGGGCAACTATGGTATATTATACATCAAATCGAAGCCCCGGATGTTAGCTTTCCAACGTAACTGAAACCTTGTCGTTTGGACCTCTGTAGCTCAAGTTATGACCGTTTTAGTGAGAGAGGGTCAAGTTGACAGCTTTGCAGTTCCTTCAATTTCTTGTATTCCTTCCGCTTTTGCATGCTTCCTTTCCATCCTCCAAGTCATTCCTGCCCTATAATCTCTGAAATCACTGAACACACATATAACGGCATCTAATGGTAATAAGAGAGGATTAATATTAGCAAATATAAGACCAAAGAAGCATGTTTTCAATCATAGCACAAATTCTGGAAGGAAAACGTAAAACATGCGATTAGTATGAATAAATGGGTAAAGAGTTGATAAAAACCACTCAATTGAGCATAAGATGAACCATGAAATAGTGGTTTATCACTTATTCATATAATTTGCATGAGTTTACATTTTTCCTTCCTGATTTTGTGCTATGATTGAAACCATGCTTCTTTGGCCTTATATTTGCTAATATTAATCCTCTCTTATTACTATTCGGTGCCGTGATATGTGCGTTAAGTGATTTCAGAGATTACAGGGCAGGAATGGCTTAGAGGAGGGACAGGAAGCATGAAAAAGTGGAAGGAATAAAAGAAATTGAAGGAACTACAAAACTGTCAGCCCTGACCTCTTCGCACTCAAACGGTCATAACTTGAGCTATAGTAGTCCAAATGATGCGGTTCCAGTTGCGTTGGAAAGCTAACGTTTGGGACTTCGAAATGATATATAATTTACTATAGTGCCCATACAGCTAGGCAACGTGAATGCGTGCTCCACGCAGACGCATCGCAGTGACAAAAATCAGTGTGACAGAATTCGCAATCAGCGATTTCTGTGCTGTTTTTGACCCAGTTTTTGGCCCAGAAAACACATATTAGAGGCTATAAAGTGGGGGAATCTATTCATTCATCATCATTCATTCACAATTCACAATTTTAGTTTTTAGATGTAGTTTTATAGAGAGAGAGGCTCTCTCCTCTCTCTTAGGATTTAGGATTAGGATTCCTCTTTAAGGATTTAGGATTTCTTCTTCTCAATTTCTAGGTTTAATGTTCATTTTATTTATTTTTCCAATTTAATTTATGAATTTCTCCATGTTAGATTTGATTTCTTTTATTAATGCAAATTGAGGTATTTTAGAATTATGATTTTTACTTAGCTTTTTATTGGCTTTAATTGATGAATTGATAAATTGGAGACCCTTGAGTTGGAAGACTCAAGAGTTAATTGGCGATTGGCTCTCTAGCCACTAACACTAATCCTTCCTAAGGGAGAGGATTAGGACTTGTGACTAGAAGTTGGCTCCTAACTTAATTTTCCTTTAGTTAGTAAAGGATAACCAAGTAGAACAACAACCAATTACCATTACACTTGGAAAATCCAACAAGGATAGAACTTCCAATTAATCATTCTACCACTCAAGGTTTTTTATTTAGATATATATAAATCTCTTTTAATTTATATTGCTTTAATTTATAATTATATCTGTGCCCATTACCCAAACTCCAAATTTCCCAGAAAACTCAACCAATAATAAAACACACCTCCCTGCAATTCCTTGAGAAGACGACCCGAGGTTTCAATACTTCGGTTATAAATTTTATTGGCTTTTGTTACTTGTGACAACCAAACTTTTGTACGAAAGGATTTTCTGTTGGTTTAGAAACTATACTTACAACGCGATTACTTTTATGAAATTCTTTACCGATAGAAATCCGATCGTCAAAAGTGGCGCCATCGCCGGGGAATTGCAAACGTGTGCCTTATTATTGGTTATTGTAAATATTTTTTCTTTTGCTTGTTTATTTATTTTTGTTTTTAAATTTTATTAGCTACTATGAATTCTCACCCCTGTCTCTATGAGTTTGGTTCCAATGTTGTTGTAGGGAATAGACGATATAAGGAGAACATGCATCAAGGATGGAACAATCAAAATGGGAGGAGCCACAACGATTTGATCAACCCTCTTGGCAACAACCACCTCCAATGGACTATCAACAACCATTCTGTGATGCATATCAAGGCAATGGCTATGGTGAGCACTCTTTTGATTATCAACAACCACTACTATATGCTTATGAACTGCCCCCCTCCCCCCAACGTACCTTTGTACCACCATACTCACAAGCCCCCTACAACCAAACACTCTCATACGACCCTAAGCAATATCTACCATACCAACCACCTTATGAGCCATACTTAAAATCACCACCTCCATATACACCACATCCATATTGGTGCACGAATTTGCAATCCATACCACTAACCAGCAAGTGCACTGGGTCGTCCAAGTAATACCTTACGTGAGTAAGGGTCGATCCCACGAAGATTATTGGTTTGAAGTGATGAGCGGATAATTTGTATGCTTTTTGGCATTGTTTTTAGTATGTTTTTAGTATCTTTTAGTTAGTTTTTAGTATATTTTTATTAGTTTTTAATTAAAATTCACTTTTCTGGACTTTACTATGAGTTTGTGTGTTTTACTGTGATTTCAGGTATTTTCTGACTGAAATTGAAGGTCCTGAGCAAAAATCTGATCCAGAGACTGAAAAGGACTGCAGATGCTGTTGGATTCTGACCTCCCTGCACTCGAAGTGGATTTTCTGGAGCTACAGAAGCCCAATTGGCGCGCTCTCAACGGCATTGGAAAGTAGACATCCAGGGCTTTCCAGCAATATATAATAGTCCATACTTTGTCCAAGATTTGATGGCCCAAACCCGCGTAGCAATCCGGCCTCAAAAATTCCAGCGTTAAACGCCGGAACTGGAATAAAAGTTGGAGTTAAACGCCCAAACTGGCATGGGAACTGGCGTTTAACTCCAGAAAAGGTCTCTACACGAAATTCCTTCATTGCTCAGCCCAAGCACACACCAAGTGGGCCCGGAAGTGGATTTTTCTGTCATTTACTCATTTCTGTAGACCTTAGGATACTAGTTTACTACTTATAGGACCTTTTGACATTGTAATCAGAACCTCATGACCTCATAACATTTCATACACGTTCTTTCCACAGTATGAGCCTCTAAACCCCATGGTTGGGGGTGAGGAGCTCTGCTGTGTCTTGATGGATTAATGCAATTACTACTGTTTCTTATTCAATCATGCTTGCTTCCGTTCTAAGATAACACTTGTTCTTAATCCGGATGAATGTGATGATCCGTGACAATCATCATCATTCTCAACTATGAACATATGCCTGACAACCACCTCTGTTCTATCTTAGATTGAGTAGTTATCTCTTGGGTTCTTTAATCGGAATCTTCGTGGTATAGGCAGGACCTGATGGCAGCATTCAAGAGAATCCGGAAGGTCTAAACCTTGTCTGTGGTATTCTGAGTAGGATTCAATGATTGAATGACTGTGATGTGCTTCAAACCTGTAACCTACTGGGCGTTAGTGACAGACGCAAAAGAGTGATTCTATTCCGGTAGGGGAGGGAACCAAACCGGTGATTGGCGGCACTGTGACAGAGTGCTTTGCATTAGCTTTCACTGCGCGGATGGGAGGTAGCTGCTGACAACAGTGAGACCCTACACGAGCTTGCCATGGAAGGAGACATGCGTGTTTGATGAAGAAGACAGTAAGAAAGCAGAGATTCAGAAGGTGGAGCATCTCCAAACCTCAACCTATTCTCCATTACTGCAATACAAGTAACCACTACATGTTCTTTTGCTTTTCACAATCAATCCTGATAATTTCTGATCTCCTGACTAAGATTTACAAGATAACCACAGCTTGCTCCAAGCCAACAATCTCCGTGGGATCGACCCTTGCTCACGCAAGGTATTACTTGGACGACCCAGTGCACTTGCTGGTTAGTTGTGCGGGATTGCAAAAAGTGTTATTGCAATTTCGTGCACCAAGTTTTTGGCGCCGTTGCCGGGGATTGTTCGAGTTTGGACAACTGACGGTTTATTTTGTTGCTTAGATTAGGATTTTTTTTTTATTTTTGTTGATTTAGAGTCTTTTTAGTTGAGTCTAGTTTCATATTCTAAGTTTGGTGTCAATTGCATGCGTTTGTTTTTCTTTTAAAATTTTCGTTCTTGCATGTTCTTAGCCCTTTTTGATTCATAAAAGTTCTAAGTTTGGTGTCCTCTTTGTGTTTTTCCTTTAAAATTTTCGAAAAAAATTAGTGTTTGATTTTCTAAAATTTTAAGTTTGGTGTCTTTTTGTGTTTTTCTCTTTCCTCTTTTAAGAATCAAATCTTTTTCAAAAAAATTTTTCAATCATATCTTCTTAATTGCTGTTTTCAAAATCTTTTCTTTACTAATTGATTCAGTTCCCAATTTGCTTTGATCTTATTCTATTCTTAATTTTCGAATTTTATTTTATTTTCCTTTTGTTTTATTTTATTTTATTTTAATTTTTCGGTTATTTCAAAAAAAAAATAATAATAATAAAAAATAAACAAAATTCATCTCTTTGCAATTATTCTCATTTCCCTTTTGTCTATTATGGACTTAAGTGGAATTAATCAGTCCAGAAGGACTCTGGGGTCCTATGCCAACCCCAGTACAGCTGCATATGGGAGTAGCATCTGTGTACCTCCCATCAAAGCAAGCAGCTTTGAGCTAAACCCTCAACTCATTATCATAGTGCAGCAAAATTGCCAGTATTCCGGTCTTCCAGAGGAAGAACCTACTGAGTTTCTGGCACAGTTCTTACAAATTGCTGACACAATACATGATAAAGAGGTAGATCAGGATGTCTACAGACTGTTATTGTTTCCATTTGCTGTAAAAGATCAAGCAAAAAGGTGGTTAAATAACCAACCTACAGCAAGCATAAAGACATGGAAACAGTTATCAGAAAAATTCCTGAATCATTTTTACCCTCCAAAAAGGATGACACAGCTAAGGCTGGACATCCAAGGCTTTAAACAAGAGGATAATGAATCCCTTTATGATGCCTGGGAGAGGTATAGAGGTATGCTAAGAAAATGTCCCTCTGAAATGTTTTCAGAGTGGGTACAGTTAGACATTTTCTACTATGGGCTCACAGAAAAAGCTCAGATGTCTTTAGACCACTCAGCTGGTGGATCTATACACATGAGGAAGACAATTGAAGAAGCTCAAGAGCTTATAGACATTGTTGCTAGAAACCAATACTTATATTCTAGCAAGGAATTCGTTCCACAAGAAGAGGTCATGGCAGTAGTCACTGATCCTGATCCTCAAGAACAGATGAATGAGCTTAATCAACAACTACTCCTGATGACTGAACAGTTAGCAGAATTTAAAGAAATGCTCCATGATACTAAGGTTGCTAACAAGAGCATAGAACTGCAGTTGAATCAAGCAAAACAGCAAATATCTAAACAAATAACAGAAGAATGTCAAGCAGTTCAACTGAGGAGTGGGAAAACACTGAATGCCACTGCTCAAAAGAGCAAGAAGTCAATTAAGGAACAGTTGACAGAGGATGACCAAGCCACTGTTCAAAATCCCTCTGAGGACAGTAAGAGCCCAGAGAGGAATATTATTGGCGTTCAAACGCCAGAACAGGGAGGAAAGCTGGCGTTAAACGCCCATTCCCTGCCCAGTTCTGGCGTTCAAACGCCAGAAAAGGGGGAGAAGTTGGCGTTTAACGCCCAAACTTCATCCACTCCTGGCGTTCAAACGCCCCAGGAGAATCAGACACCTGAGAGTGCTGACAGTAATCCCTCTAACAAGGCTTCTTCAACCACTTCTGTAAGGAATAAACCTGCAGCATCTAAGGTTGAAGAATATCAAGCCAAGATGCCTTATCCTCAGAAACTCCGCAAAGCGGAACAGGATAAGCAATTTGCCCGCTTTGCAGACTATTTAAGGACTCTTGAAATAAAGATTCCTTTTGCAGAGGCACTTGAGCAAATACCCTCTTATGCTAAGTTCATGAAAGAGATCTTAAGTCATAAGAAGGATTGGAGAGAAACTGAAAAAGTATTTCTCACTGAAGAATGCAGTGCAGTCATTCTAAAAAGCTTACCAGAAAAGCTTCAAGATCCTGGAAGCTTTCTGATACCATGCACATTGGAAGGCACTTACACCAAGGTAGCCTTATGTGATCTTGGAGCAAGTATTAACTTAATACCTGCATCCACTATCAGAAAGCTTGGGTTGATTGGAGAAGTCAAACCAACCAGGATATGCCTCCAACTTGCTGATGGCTCCATTAAACACCCATCAGGCATAATAGAGGACATGATTGTCAAGGTTGGGCCATTTGCCTTTCCAACTGACTTTGTGGTGCTGGAAATGGAGGAGCACAAAAGTGCAACTCTCATTCTAGGAAGACCTTTCCTAGCAACTGGACGAACTCTCATTGATGTACAAAAGGGGGAAGTAACCTTGAGAGTCAATGAGGATGAGTTCAAGTTGAATGCTGTAAAAGCTATGCAGCATCCAGACACACCAGAGGACTGCATGGGCACTGACATTATTGACTCTCTGGTAGAAGAGATCAATATGGCTGAAAGCCTAGAATCAGAGCTTGAGGACGTCTTCAAAGATGCTCCAACTGATCAGGAAGAGCCAGAAGAGGCAAAGGAATTTTCGAAAATTCCTCAGGAGGAAGATAAGCCTCCTAAGCCTGAACTCAAGCCATTACCACCATCCCTGAAATATGCATTTCTGGGAGAGGGTGATACTTTCCAGTGATTATAAGCTCTGCTTTAAATTCACAGGAAGAGGAAGCACTGATTAAAGTGCTAAGGACACACAAGACAGCTCTTGGGTGGTCCATAAGTGATCTCAAGGGCATTAGCCCAGCCAGATGCATGCACAAGATCCTGTTGGAGGATAATGCCAAACCAGTGGTTCAACCACAGAGGAGGCTAAATCCTGCCATGAAGGAGGTGGTGCAGAAAGAGGTCACTAAATTACTGGAGGCTGGGATTATTTATCCTATTTCTGATAGCCCCTGGGTGAGCCCTGTCCAAGTTGTTCCCAAAAAGGGAGGCATGACAGTGGTTCATAATGAAAAAAATGAACTGGTTCCTACAAGGACAGTCACAGGGTGGTGCATGTGTATTGACTACAGAAGGCTCAATACAGCCACCAGAAAGGATCATTTTCCTTTACCATTCATAGACCAAATGCTAGAAAGACTAGCTGGCCATGATTATTACTGCTTTTTGGATGGCTATTCAGGCTACAACCAAATTGCAGTAGACCCTCAGGACCAAGAGAAGACAGCATTCACCTGCCCTTCAGGCGTGTTTGCCTATAGGAGAATGCCTTTTGGTCTGTGCAATGCACCTGCAACCTTTCAGAGGTGCATGCTCTCTATCTTCTCAGATATGGTAGAGAAATTTCTGGAAGTCTTCATGGATGACTTTTCAGTATATGGAGACTCATTTAGCTCCTGTCTTAACCACCTATCACTTGTCCTGAAAAGATGCCAAGAGACCAACCTGGTTTTAAACTGGGAGAAATGTCACTTTATGGTGACTGAAGGAATTGTCCTTGGGCACAAAATTTCAAGCAGGGGAATAGAGGTGGATAAGGCAAAGGTGGAAGTAATTGAAAAATTACCACCACCTGCCAATGTTAAGGCAATCAGAAGCTTTCTGGGGCATGCAGGATTCTACAGAAGGTTTATCAAGGATTTTTCGAAAATTGCTAAACCTCTGAGTAACCTGCTAGCTGCTGACACACCATTTGTGTTTGACACACAGTGTTTGCAGGCATTTGAGACCCTGAAAGCTAAGCTGGTCACAGCACCAGTCATCTCTGCACCAGATTGGGCATTACCATTTGAATTAATGTGTGATGCCAGTGATCATGCCATTGGTGCAGTGTTGGGACAGAGGCATAACAAACTTCTGCATGTCATTTATTATGCCAGCCGTGTTCTAAATGATGCACAGAAGAATTACACAACCACAGAAAAAGAATTACTTGCAGTGGTCTATGCCATTGACAAGTTTAGATCCTACTTAGTGGGATCAAAGGTGATTGTGTACACTGACCATGCTGCTCTTAAATACTTACTCACAAAGCAGGATTCAAACCCAGGCTTATCAGATGGGTGTTACTTCTGCAAGAGTTTGATATAGAAATAAGAGACAGAAAAGGGACAGAGAACCAAGTAGCTGATCATCTGTCCAGAATAGAGCCAGTAGCTGGGGCGTCCCTCCCTTCTACTGAGATCTCTGAGACTTTCCCAGATGAGCAACTCTTTGCCATCCAGGAAGCTCCATGGTTTGCAGACATTGCAAATTATAAAGCTGTGAGGTTCATACCCAAGGAGTACAGTCATGTGCAAAGAAAGAAACTAATTTCAGATGCCAAGTACTACCTTTGGGATGAACCATATCTCTTTAAGAGATGTGCTGACGGAGTGATCCGCAGGTGTATACCCAGAGAAGAAGCACAAAGGATCCTATGGCACTGCCATGGATCACAGTATGGAGGACACTTTGGAAGTGAGCGAACAGCCACTAAAGTTCTCCAGTGCGGCTTCTACTGGCCTACTCTCTATAAAGATTCCCGAGAGTTTGTGCGTAACTGTGACAGTTGCCAAAGAGCTGGTAACCTGCCTCACGGATATGCCATGCCTCAACAAGGGATATTAGAGATAGAGCTATTTGATGTATGGGGAATTGACTTCATGGGGCCATTCCCACCATCATACTCAAACACTTACATTCTGGTGGCAGTGGACTATGTATCTAAGTGGGTAGAAGCAATTGCTACACCCACTAATGATACCAAAACCGTGCTGAAATTCCTCCAGAAAAACATTTTCAGCAGGTTTGGCGTCCCTAGAGTACTAATCAGTGATGGGGGTACTCATTTCTGCAATAAACAGCTATACTCTGCTATGGTTAGATATGGAATCAGCCATAAAGTGGCAACTCCGTATCATCCACAGACAAATGGGCAAGCTGAAGTCTCTAACAGAGAGCTAAAAAGAATCCTGGAACGGACTGTGATGTCCCGAAGAAAGGATTGGGCAAAGAGCTTGGATGATGCTCTGTGGGCATACAGAACAGCATTCAAGACTCCTATAGGCACCTCTCCATACCAATTGGTGTATGGAAAGGCCTGCCATTTGCCTGTGGAACTGGAACATAAAGCCTACTGGGCAACCAGATTCCTAAACATGGATGCACAGTTAGCTGGTGAGAAAAGACTGCTCCAGCTAAATGAGCTAGAGGAGTTCAGACTCAATGCCTTTGAAAATGCTAAGATCTATAAGGAAAAGGCAAAGAAGTGGCATGACAAGAGATTGTCAACCAGAGTCTTTGAACCAGGACAAAAAGTTCTGCTCTTCAACTCTAGGCTCAGACTGTTTCCAGGAAAACTCAAATCCCGGTGGAGGGGTCCATATGTGATTACAAAAGTGTCACCATATGGGTATGTTGAGCTTCAGGATATTGATTCTGACAGTAAGTTCATTGTTAATGGACAGAGGATCAAACACTATCTTGAAGGAAATTTTGAGCAGGAATGCTCAAAACTGAGACTTGAGTGATTCTCAGTGAAAGTCCAGCTAAAGACAGTAAAGAAGCGCTTGCTGGGAGGCAACCCAGTCATTAGGAAGTTGTATGATTAATTCTTACAGAGGCAAGTATCAAAAATGAAGGAATTCACAGAGTTACAGAAGAATTCAGCTCAAAAAGCAGAGAAAATGAGCTTACTGGCAAAAAATGGCCAGTAAGGGGCATTTTGGGCGTTAAACGCCAGAATGGGCACCATTCTGGGCGTTTAACGCCAGGTGTGCAGTATCACTGGGCGTTCAGAAAAACGCCCAGTGAGGAAGGTTTTCTGGCGTTTAACGCCAGCCAGGGTACCTGGCTAGGCGTTAAACGCCCAAAAGGGGTGCCAAGTGGGCGTTAAACGCCAGAATGGGTACCATTCTGGGCGTTTAACGCCAGAAAGGTGGGGGGACCACATTTTTGTTTTCAACTCAGATTTTTTCAAACTTTCCTTTTCTCACCCATGCTTTTCTACAAAATCACACTTCAATCATTCATTATTCACTTTCAAATCTTCAAAAATCAAAACAATCTTTCAAATCTATTTCAAAATAATCCCAATTCTTCTTCAAAAACTCACCCTTTTCTCAAAAATCTTTCATATCTTTTCAAATTTCCTTTCAAATCTCTCTTTTGTTTTCGAAATTCTCCTCCCCCCCACTCTATAAATGAACGTTCCTCACCCCTCCTTCCTCACACCATTCGAATTTTCTCTCCCCTCTCTCTCTCTCTTTATTTCTTTTCTTTTTGCTTGAGGACAAGCAAAACCTCTAAGTTTGGTGTGCTTTTCCGTGATCACTAAGCCAAGATTCATCAATATCATGGCTCCCAAGGGAAAACAAACCAACTCAAGAGGAAGGAAAGAGACCAATCCAAAGAATCTTTGGAATGAAGAGAAGTTCTTAACCAAAGAACATGAGGACCATTATCACAAAATAATGGGACTGAGGTCAGTGATCCGGAAGTTAAATTTGATCTGAAAGAAGATGAATATCCGGAGATCCAAGAGCAAATTCGAAACAGAGGTTGGGAAGTTCTGACCAATCCTGAGACAAAGGTTGGAAGGAACATGGTTCAGGAGTTCTACTCAAATCTGTGGCTCACAGATAAGCAAAGAATGACTGGAACCGCTTTTCCTACCCACAGAACTATGGTCAGAGGGAAAGTTATGTACTTCCATCTGGACAAAATAAGAGAAATCTTCAATTTACCTCAACTACAAGATGATCCTGATTCCTTCAATAGGAGGATGGTGAGAGTAGATAAGGGGTTGGATCAAGTTCTAGAGGACATATGCCTCCCTGGAACTAAGTGGATAACCAATTCTAAGGGTGTCCAAACCAACTCAAGAGGGGAGACCTCAAACCAATTGCAAGAGGTTGGCTAGACTTTATCGGGCGTTCCATATTGCCCACTAGCAACCGTTCTGAGGTCACCATCAAGAGAGCAGTGATGATTCACTGTATTATGCTTGGAAAAGCAGTGGAGGTGCATCATGTGATTGCTTGTGAGATCTACACAATTGCAAACAAGAATTCCACTGAAGCCAAGCTGGCTTACCCAAGCTTGATCTCCTTGCTCTGTAAAGAGGCTGGGGTGAAGATGGGAGTAGATGAGTTCATACCCATTGAGCATCCAATCACCAAGAAGTCAATGGAAGGACAAGTACAAGACAACTCTATCAAAAAGAGGGCGCATGAATTCCTCCCTGAATTCCCAAGAATTGACTACTGGTCCAGCCTAGAAGCATCTATTAACAAGTTGCAAGAAACTATGGAGCAACTGAAGGAAGAACAGCAGAATCAGAACTTCATGCTCTGCAAATTGCTGAAGGAACAAGAGAAGCAGGGGCGTGAAATTCAAGAGATGAAACGCCAAAGGCTCTCCTCTCAAGCTGAGGGTGCATCCACTTCTCAAAATCAAGGTTGTTGAGTTCTAACTCTGTGAAAACCTCTATCATTAGGAGCCTCTGTTTTTCGTTTTTTTTTTTCCTTTATTTTGTTTTTGTTTTTCGTTTTTCTAGTCTTATTCTATATCTACTTTTGAGTCTTGTTTTTAATTCATAATTAATAAAATTAAAGTTTATGCCTTAAAGCTATGAATGTCCTATGAATCCATCACCTCTCTTAAAAGAAAAATGCTTTAATCACAAAAGAACAAGAAGTACAGGATTTCAAAATTTATCTCTGAAACTAGTTGAATTAGTTTGATGTGGTGACAATACTTTTTGTTTTCTGAATGAATGCTTGAACAGTGCATATGTCTTTTGAATTTGTTGTTTTTAAGAATGTTAAATTTGTTGGCTCTTGAAAGAATGAGGAGAAAAGAGAACTGTTATTGAGGATCTGAAAAATCATCAAATTGATTCTTGAAGCAAGAAAAAGCAGTGAAAAAAAAAAAAAATTTACTTTCGAAAAAAAAAAAAAAAAGTTTACTTTCGAAAAAAAAAGAGAAGAAGAAAGAAAAGAAAAGAAAAGAAAGGAGAAGGAAATAAAGTGGTGATCCAAGGCAATAAGAGTGTGCTTAAGAACCCTGGACACCTCTAATTGGGGACTTTAGCAAAGCTGAGTCACAATCTGAAAAGGTTCACCCAATTATGTGTCTGTGGCATGTATGTATCCGGTGGTAATACTGGAAGACAGAGTGCTTTGGGCCACAGCCAAGACTCATACACTGGCTATGTTCAAGAATCAATGTACTTCACTAAGAATCAATAACACTATCTGAGTTCTGAGTTCTTATAGATGCCAATCATTCTGAACTTCAAAGGATAGAGTGAGATGCCAAAACTGTTCGGAGGCAAAAAGCTACTAGTCCCGCTCATCTAATTGGAGCTGTGTTTCTTTGATATTTTGGAATCTATAGTATATTCTCTTCTTTTTCCTATTTTGATTTTCAGTTGCTTGGGGACAAGCAACAATTTAAGTTTGGTGTTGTGATGAGCGGATAATTTGTATGCTTTTTGGCATTGTTTTAGTATGTTTTTAGTATCTTTTAGTTAGTTTTTAGTATATTTTTATTAGTTTTAATTAAAATTCACTTTTCTGGACTTTACTATGAGTTTGTGTGTTTTACTGTGATTTCAGGTATTTTCTGACTGAAATTGAAGGTCCTGAGCAAAAATCTGATCCAGAGACTGAAAAGGACTGCAGATGCTGTTGGATTCTGACCTCCCTGCACTCGAAGTGGATTTTCTGGAGCTACAGAAGCCCAATTGGCGCGCTCTCAACGGCATTGGAAAGTAGACATCCAGGGCTTTCCAGCAATATATAATAGTCCATACTTTGTCCAAGATTTGATGGCCCAAACCCGCGTAGCAATCCGGCCTCAAAAATTCCAGCGTTAAACGCCGGAACTGGAATAAAAGTTGGAGTTAAACGCCCAAACTGGCATGGGAACTGGCGTTTAACTCCAGAAAAGGTCTCTACACGAAATTCCTTCATTGCTCAGCCCAAGCACACACCAAGTGGGCCCGGAAGTGGATTTTTTCTGTCATTTACTCATTTCTGTAGACCTTAGGATACTAGTTTACTACTTATAGGACCTTTTGACATTGTAATCAGAACCTCATGACCTCATAACATTTCATACACGTTCTTTCCACAGTATGAGCCTCTAAACCCCATGGTTGGGGTGAGGAGCTCTGCTGTGTCTTGATGGATTAATGCAATTACTACTGTTTCTTATTCAATCATGCTTGCTTCCGTTCTAAGATAACACTTGTTCTTAATCCGGATGAATGTGATGATCCGTGACAATCATCATCATTCTCAACTATGAACATATGCCTGACAACCACCTCTGTTCTATCTTAGATTGAGTAGTTATCTCTTGGGTTCTTTAATCGGAATCTTCGTGGTATAGGCAGGACCTGATGGCAGCATTCAAGAGAATCCGGAAGGTCTAAACCTTGTCTGTGGTATTCTGAGTAGGATTCAATGATTGAATGACTGTGATGTGCTTCAAACCTGTAACCTACTGGGCGTTAGTGACAGACGCAAAAGAGTGATTCTATTCCGGTAGGGGAGGGAACCAAACCGGTGATTGGCGGCACTGTGACAGAGTGCTTTGCATTAGCTTTCACTGCGCGGATGGGAGGTAGCTGCTGACAACAGTGAGACCCTACACGAGCTTGCCATGGAAGGAGACATGCGTGTTTGATGAAGAAGACAGTAAGAAAGCAGAGATTCAGAAGGTGGAGCATCTCCAAACCTCAACCTATTCTCCATTACTGCAATACAAGTAACCACTACATGTTCTTTTGCTTTTCACAATCAATCCTGATAATTTCTGATCTCCTGACTAAGATTTACAAGATAACCACAGCTTGCTCCAAGCCAACAATCTCCGTGGGATCGACCCTTGCTCACGCAAGGTATTACTTGGACGACCCAGTGCACTTGCTGGTTAGTTGTGCGGGATTGCAAAAAGTGTTATTGCAATTTCGTGCACCATGAAGCAAGCTATGTTTATTTTATTGATCTTAATCAGGATACCAATAGAGTTCTTTAGCCTCGTATAAAGTAAAAAGGGGCATAAAATAAATAGTTGTTACTTGTTGTGCAGTACTCGTCACAGTCATTCAATCCCAGAATCCTACTCGAATACCACAGAGGTTTAGACTTTCCGGATTCTCATGAATGCGCCATCAATCCGGCTTATACCACGAAGATTCTGATTAAGGAATCTAAGAGATACTCATTCAATCTGATGTAGAACGGAGGTGGTTGTCAGGCACACGTTCATGGGTTGAGGAAGGTGATGAGTGTCACGGATCATCACCTTCTCCATAATTAAGCGAATGAACATCTTAGATAAGAACAAGTGTGTTTGAATGGAAAATAAGGGAATTGTATTAATTCATCGAGACTGCAGAGCTCCTCACCCCCAACAATGGAGTTTAGAGACTCATGCCGTCAAAAAGTATGTAATTCAGATCTGAAAATGTCATAAGTACAGAATAATTCTCTAAAGTTGTTTAAATAGTAACTAGTATCCTAGTTTACAGATATGAGTAAACTAATAATTGGTGCAGAAATTCCTTCTGGCCCACTTGGTGTGTGCTGGGGCTGAGACTAAGCTATCCATGAGTAGAGGCTTTTCTTGGAGTTGAACTCCAAGTTATGACGTGTTTTGGGCGTTCAACTCCGGATCATGACGTTTTTCTGGCGTTTTAACTCCAGACAGCATGTACTTGGCGTTCACGCCAAGTTACGTCGTCTATCTTCGCGCCAAGTATGACTATTATATATTGCTGGAAAGCCCTGGATGTCTACTTTCCAACGCCATTGAGAGCGCGCCCAATTGGACTCCTGTAGCTCCAGAAAATCCATTTCGAGTGCAGGGAGGTCAGGATCCAACAGCATCAGCAGTCCTTTTTTCAGCCTAAGTCAGATTTTTTGCTCAGCTTCCTCAATTTCAGCCAGAAAATACCTGAAATTACAGAAAAATACACACCTCATAGTAAAGTCCAAAAATATGATTTTTGCTTAAAACTAATAAATTCTATTAAGAACTAATTAAACATACTAAAATCTACATGAAATTACCCCCAAAAAGCGTATAAAATAGCCGCTCATCACAACACGAAACTTAAACTGTTGCTTGTCCTCAAGCAACTAGACAAATAAAGTAGATGAGAGAATTGAGAAGTAATAATATTTAAGAGTTTTAATGGAGCTCAGATTCTTTTTAGATGAGCGGGGCTTGTAGCTTTTTGTTTCTGAACAGTTTTGGCATCTCCCTTTATCCTTTGAATTTCAGAATGATTGGCATCCATAGGAACTCAGAATTCAGATATTATTATTGATTTTCTTAGTGTAGTATGTTGATTCTTGAACACAGTTATTCATGAGTCTTGGCCGTGGCCCTAAGCACTTTGTTTTCCAGTATTACCACCAGATACATAAATGCCACAGACACATGACTAGGTGAACCTTTTTCAGATTGTGACTTAGCTTTGCTAGAGTCCCCAGTCAGAGGTGTCCAGAGCTCTTGAGCACACTCTGTTTGCCTTGGATCACGACTTTAACCACTCAGTCTCAAGTTCGTAACTTGGACCTGCATGCCACAAGCACATGGTTAGGGACAGCTTGGTTTAGCCGCTTAGGCCTGGAACTATTTCCTTAGACCCTCCTATCCACTGATGCTCAAAGCCTTGGATCCTTTTCACCCTTGCCTTTTGGTTTTAAGGGCTATTGGCTTTTTCTACTGCTTCTTCTTCTTCTTCTTCTTCTTTTTTTTGAATGCTTTTTCTTGCTTCAAGAATCAATTTCATGATTTTTCAGATCATCAATAATAATTTTCGTGTTCCTCATTCTTTCAGGAGCCAATATTCATCAAATTCAAAGTACAAGTTATGCACTGTTCAAGCATTCATTCAGAGAACAAAAAGTATTGCCACCACACATAATTAATTATAATTTCTATTATTAAGAACTCGAAAAATATAGATTACTTCTTTATTCTAAAAAAATCTACTACTTTATTCATGCTTGATGATGATGAGAAAAATAAATTATAGCTTAATTGGAAATAAAATCAAAATAGACATACTAATTACTACTACTAATATCTCCTAAGGTAAATTCTATAATAATACTATCACTAAGTTAAAGCAGAAAAATTGGAACTCGCAACCTGTTTGTTTTGAGGAGTAGATGTTCCTCTAATCTGTGGGGTGCTTTTCAGGATTAATTTTTGGCGTTTTAGCTCCCTTAGATCACGCCCTTGCTCTTCCTGTTCCTTAAGCATTTGCAAAGCATGCTACTTTGATTGTTGTTCTTCCTTTATTTGGTCCATAGCTTCTTGTAATTTGGAAATAGAAGCCTCAAGATGTTCCCAATATTCGAATTGAGGCAGTTCTGGGAGGGCTTCCTGTGCTCTCCTCTTGGCTGAATCATCTTGTTGCTGTTGCCTGACCATTGATATTCCAGTTGATTGGCCTCTCAACTGGAATATACTCTTTATTCCCATCTTCACACCGGCATCTTTGCAAAGCATAAAAATTAAGCTTGGATCAATTTGGCGTCCTTGGAATTCCTGTTTGCTATTTGTATAGCTCACATGAGATCAGTTGATGGACTTCTACTTCTTTTCCCAACATGATGCAGTGATCATTACTGCTCTTTTAATGGTAACTTCAGAACGGTTGCTGGTGGGCAATATGGAACGCCCAATGAAATCCAGCCAGCCTCTGGCTACTGGTTTTAGATCTTCTTTTTTGAGCTGAATTGGGGTGCCAGTGGTGCTGGTAGTCCACCTGGCTTCAGGGATGCATATATCCTCTAGAATCTTGTCTAGACCTTTATTTACCCTCATCATCTCCTGTTAAAGGAGTCTGGGTCATCTTTCAGTTGAGGAATCTTAAATATCTCCCTGATCTTGTCAGATGAGTATGAACAATCTTCCTCTGACTAAGGTCCGATGGTCATAGAGAGCAGCTCCAATTATTCTCTGCCTGCATCTTTCAGTTGAGGAATCTTAAATATCCCTGATCTTGTCAGGATGAGTATGAACATCTTTCCTCTGACTAAGGTCCGATGGTCATAGAGCAGCTCCAATTATTCTCTGCCTGTCTGTCTGCCATAGATTAGCATAGAACTCCTGAACCATGTTTCTTCCCACTTTCGTTTCAGGATTGGTCAGAATTTCCCAATTCCTGATTCGAATTTGCTCTTGAATCTCTTGATATTCATCTTCTTTCAGATCAAATTTGACTTCCGGGATCACTGATCTATGACTCATTATTTTGTAGTATGGTCTGAATGTTCTTTAGTTAAGAACTTCCCTTGATTCCAAAGTGGCTTTGGAGCACTCTCTTTCTTGCCCCTTGGGGTGGGTTGTTTTCCTTTAGGGGCCATGATCTTAATGAGTATGTTTTTGTGATCACGGATAACCACACCAAATTTAGAGCTTTGCTTGTCCTCAAGCATAAGAAGAAAGAGAGGATAGGAGGAGAGCAAGTGTGGCATGGTGATGATGAGAGGGGTGCCGAATTCAATATAAAGGGAGGGGGGTGGGAAATTTTCGAAAATAAGAAAAAGATAAGATAGAAGATGATTTATAAAAGATAGATATGATAAGAAGAGATAGAGTTTAAAAGAGAAAGATATGAATAATAATTAAAGATAGATTTGAATTTTTAATTTTGAAAAGATTTTAAAGAGATAATTGAGTTTTGAAAACAACTTTAAAAGAGTTGGATTGGATTGAAAAATAATTTGTCTTTATGGATTAAGATATATTTGAAATTTTTGAAAAAGGGATTTTAGAAATTAGGGTTCTTACAAAACCAATTTGATTTGAAGGATGACATTTTGAAACATGTTGATGCAAGAAATTATGAATTGAAACATAAAAAATTTAGAAAATTTGTAAAGAAAAATGAATTTTACCTCCTCCCCACCATCCTGGCGTTAAACGCCCAACTGCTGCATGGTTTGGGCGTTTAATGCCCAAATGTTGCTTCTCCTGGGCGTTCAACGCCCAGCTGATGCATCTTTCTGGCGTTGAACGCCAGGAAGTCCTTTGCCACTGGGCGTTTTTCTGAACGCCCAGGATGCTGTCAATTTGGCATTAAACGCCCAGAAGGTGCTTCTTTCTGGCGTTTAACGCCCAGAAGATGCTCCTTTCTGGCGTTTAACGCCCAGATGGCTACCCTTACTGGCGTTGAACGCCCAGTGGGTGCTTCTTTTGGGCGTTCAACGCCCAAAATGTTTCTTACTGCCCTTTTTTCGCCAGTGAGCTTCCAAATTCCCCTGTAACTCTGTGAATCCAATCAATTGCTTTTTTTACCTTGAAGATATTTTAACCTATACCTGTAAAAATCAACAGAAACAAATAAAATTAAATTTTGTGATTGGCTGGGTTGCCTCCCAACAAGCGCTTCTTTAATGTCATTAGCTGGACTATTACTGAGTTTTAATTAAGTCTCAGTTTTGAGCATTCTTGCTCAAAATTTCCTTCAAGATAATGTTTAACTCTTTGTCCATTAACAATGAACTTTTTGTTAGAGTCATTATCCTGAAGCTCTATGTATCCATATGGTGATACGCTTGTAATGACATATGGACCTCTCCACCGGGATTTTAATTTCCCGGGGAACTTTCTGCCCCGGCTCAAAGACTCTGGATGACAATTTCTTATCATGCCATCTTTTCGCTTTCTCTTTGTAAATCTTTGCATTCTCGAAAGCATTGAGTCTAAATTCCTCTAGCTCATTTAACTGGAGCAATCGTTTTTCTCCAGCTAACTTGGCATCAAGGTTTAGGAATCTGGTTGCGCAATAGGCCTTGTGTTCCAGTTCCACTGGCAAGTGACATGCCTTTCCATACACAAGCTGGTAATGATGTTCTGTATGCCCACAGAGCATCATCCAAGCTTCTTGCCCAATCCCTTCTACGGTAATTACAGTCCGTTCCAGGATTCTTTTAAGTCTCTATTTGAGACTTCAGCTTGCCCATTAGTTTGTGGGTGATATGGAGTAGCTACCCTGTGGCTAACTCCATAACGAACCAGAGCAGAGTAAAGCTGTTTATTGCAGAAATGAGTGCCCCCATCACTGATTACTCTAGGGATACCAAATCTGCTGCAAGATGTGTTTCTGGAGGAATTTTAACACTGTTTTAGTGTCATTGGGGGTGTTGCAATAGCCTCCACCATTTGGATACATAATCCACTGCCACCAGAATATAAGTGTTTGGGTATGATGGTGGAAGGGTCCCATGAAGTCAATGCCCCATTACATCAAACAATTCAATCTCCAAGATCCCTTGTTGAGGCATGGCGTACTGGGAGGTAGATTGCCAGATCTTTGGCAACTTCACAATTAAGTACATACACTCGGGAGTCTTTATAGAGAGTAGGCCAGTAGAAGCCACATTGGAGGACTCTTGTGGCTGTTCGCTCACTTCCAAAATGTCCTCCATACTGTGATCCATGGCAGTGCCATAGGATCTTCTGTGCTTCCTCCTTAGGCACACATCTACGGATTACTCCGTCTGCACATCTCTAAAGAGATACGGCTCATCCCAAAGATAATACTTTGCATCCGTGATCAGCTTCTTTATTTGCTGTCTACTGTACTCTTTGGGTATAAATCTCCTGCCTGTAGTTTGCAATGTCTGCAAACCATGGCACTTCCTGGATGGCAAAGAGTTGCTCATCCGAAAAGGTTTCAGAGATCTCAGTGAGAGGGAGGGACGCCCCTCCCACTGGTTCTATTCGGGACAGGTGATCTGCTACTTGATTCTCTGTCCCTTTTCTGTCTCTTATTTCTATCCTGCTCCTGAATCCTGCTTTGTGAGTAGATACTTAAGAGCAGCATGATCTGTATACACAATCACTTTTGATCCTACTAAGTAGGATCTGAATTTGTCAATGGCGTAAACTACTGCAAGTAGCTCTTTTTCTGTGGTTGTGTAATTCTTCTGTGCATCATTTAAAACATGGCTGGCATAGTAAATAATGTGCAGAAGCTTGTCATGCCTTTGTCCCAACACTGCACCAATGGCTTGGTCACTGGCATCACACATTAATTCAAATGGTAATGTCCAGTCTGGTGCAGAGATGATTGGTGCTGTAACCAATCTAGCTTTCAGAGTCTCAAATGCCTGCAGACACTCTTTATCAAAGATAAATGGCGTGTCAGCAGCTAGCAAGTTGCTCAGAGGTTTGGCAATTTTTGAAAAATCTTTTATAAACCTCCTATAGAATCCTGCATGCCCCAGAAAGCTTCTGATTGCCTTAACATTGGCAGGTGGTGGTAATTTTTCAATTACCTCTACCTTAGCTTGATCCACCTCTATCCCCTTGTTCGAGATTTTGTGCCCAAGGACAATTCCTTCAGTCACCATAAAGTGACACTTCTCCCAGTTTAAAACCAGGTTAGTCTCTTGGCATCTCTTTAGAACAAGTGCTAAATGGTTAAGGCAGGAGCTGAATGAGTCTCCAAATACTGAAAAGTCATCCATGAAGACTTCCAGGAATTTTTCCACCATATCAGAGAAAATTGAGAGCATGCACCTCTGAAAGGTTACAGGTGCATTGCACAGGCCAAATGGCATCCTTCTGTATGCAAATACTCCAGATGGGCAGGTGAATGCCGTTTTCTCCTGATCCTGGGGATCTACTGCAATTTGATTATAACCTGAATATCCATCCAGGAAGCAGTAGTATTCATGACCTGCTAGTCTTTCTAGCATTTGGTCTATGAATGGTAAAGGAAAATGATCCTTTCTGGTGGCTGTATTGAGCCTTCTATAATCAATACACATACGTCACCCTGTAACTGTTCTCGTAGGAACCAGTTCATTTTTTTCATTATGAACCACTGTCATGCCACTTTTCTTAGGGACGACTTGGACAGGGCTCACCCAGGGGCTGTCAGAAATAGGATAAATAATCCCAGCCTCTAGTAACTTAGTGACCTCTTTCTGCACCACTTCCTTCATGGCTGGGTTTAGCCGCCTTTGTGGTTGAACCACTGGCTTGGCGTCACCCTCCAGTAAGATCTTGTGCATGCATCTAGCTGGGCTAATGCCCTTAAGATCACTAATGGACCACCCAAGAGCTGTCTTGTGTGTCCTTAGCACTTGAATTAGTGCTTCCTCTTCCTGTGGCTCTAAGGTAGAGCTTATGATTACAGGAAAGGTATCACCTTCTCCCAGGAATGCATATTTTAGGGAAGGTGGTAATGGTTTGAGCTTGGGTTTAGGAGGTTTCTCCTCTTCCTGAGGGAATTTCAGAGGTTCTACTATTCTCTCTGACTCCTCCAGATCAGGCTGAACGTCCTTAAAGATCTCTTCTAGCTCTGATTCGAGACTCTCAGCCATATTGACCTCTCTTACCAGAGAGTCAATAATATCAATACTCATGCAGTCATTTGGGGTGTTGGTGCGCAAAATCGTGATCATTACAACTTCGCACAACTAACCAGCAAGTGCACTGGGTCGTCCAAGTAATAAACCTTACGCGAGTAAGGGTCGATCCCACGGAGATTGTTGGTATGAAGCAAGCTATGGTCACCTTGTAAATCTTAGTCAGGCAGACTCAATTGGGTATAGATGATGAATGAAACATAAAGATAAAGATAGAGGTACTTATGTATATCATTGGTGAGAGCTTTAGATAAGCGTATGAAGATGCCTTCCCTTCCGTCTCTCTGTTTTCCTACTGTCTTCATCCAATCCTTCTTACTCCTTTCCATGGCAAGCTTATGCAAGGGTTTCACCGTTGTCAGTGGCTACCTCCCATCCTCTCAGTGAAAACGTTCCTATGCTCTGTCACAGCATAGGCTAATCAGCTGTCGGTTCTCGTTCAGGCCGGAATAGAATCCATTGATTCTTTTGCGTTTGTCACTAACGCCCCGCCTGCTAGGAGTTTGAAGCACGTCACAGTCATTCAATCATTGAATCCTACTCAGAATACCACAGACAAGGTTAGACCTTCCGGATTCTCTTGAATGCCGCCATCAGTTCTCGCCTATACCACGAAGACTCTGATCTCACAGAATGGCTGGCTCGTTTGTCAGGCGAGCACTCGGTTGTCAGGCGATCAACCCTGCATCGTGTATCAGGAATCAAAGAGATATTCACTAGAGCCTTATTGCTTGTAGAACAGAAGTGGTTGTCAGTCACTTTGTTCATAAGTGAGAATGATGATGAGTGTCACGGATCATCACATTTATCAAGTTGAAGAACAAGTGATATCTTGGACAAAGATCAAGCGGAATTGAATAGAAGAACAATAATAATTGCATTAATACTCGAGGTACAGCAGAGCTCCACACCTTAATCTATGGTGTGTAGAAACTCCACCGTTGAAAATACATAAGAACAAGGTCTAGGCATGGCCAAATGGCCAGCCTCCCAAAGTGATCAAAAGATCTAAAGAAAAAGGTTCCAAAGATCAGAAGATTTTAAAATACAATAGTAAAAGGTCCTATATATAGAAAACTAGTAGCCTAGGGTGTACAGAAATGAGTAAATGACATAAAAATCCACTTCCGGGCCCACTTGGTGTGTGCTTGGGCTGAGCAATGAAGCATTTTTCGTGTAGAGACTCTTCTTGGAGTTAAACGCCAGCTTTTATGCCAGTTTGGGCGTTTAACTCCCATTTAGGTGCCAGTTCCGGCGTTTAACGCTGGGAATTCTGAAGGTGACTTTGAACGCCGGTTTGGGCCATCAAATCTTGGGCAAAGTATGGACTATCATATATTGCTGGAAAGCCCAGGATGTCTACTTTCCAACGCTGTTGAGAGCGTGCCAATTGGGCTTCTGTAGCTCCAGAAAATCCACTTCGAGTGCAGGGAGGTCAGAATCCAACAGCATCTGCAGTCCTTTTCAGTCTCTGGATCAGATTTTTGCTCAGGTCCCTCAATTTCAGCCAGAAAATACCTGAAATCACAGAAAAACACACAAACTCATAGTAAAGTCCAGAAAAGTGAATTTTAACTAAAAACTAATAAAAATATACTAAAAACTCAACTCAAACTACTAAAAACATACTAAAAACAATGCCAAAAAGCGTACAAATTATCCGCTCATCACAACACCAAACTTAAATTGTTGCTTGTCCCCAAGCAAATGAAAATCAAATAAGATAAAAAGAAGAGAATATACTATAGACTCCAAATTATCAATGAAACTTAGCTCCAAATTAGATGAGCGGGACTAGTAGCTTTTTGCCTCCGAACAGTTTTGGCATCTCACTTTATCCTTTGAAATTCAGAATGATTGGCTTCTTTAGGAACTCAGAATCCAGATAGTGTTATTGATTCTCCTAGTTAAGTATGATGATTCTTGAACACAGCTACTTATTGAGTCTTGGCCGTGGCCCAAAGCACTCTGTCTTCCAGTATTACCACCGGATACATACATGCCACAGACACATAATTGGGTGAACCTTTTCAGATTGTGACTCAGCTTTGCTAGAGTCCCCAATTAGAGGTGTCCAGGGTTCTTAAGCACACTCTTTTTGCCTTGGATCACAACTTTCTTTCTTTCATTTTCTTTTTCTCCCTTCTCTTTTTTTTTCGTTTCTTTTCCCTTCTTTTTTGTATTCACTGCTTTTTCTTGCTTCAAGAATCATTTTTATGATTTTTCAGATCCTCAGTAACATGTCTCCTTTTTCATCATTCTTTCAAGAGCCAACAATTTTAACATTCATGAACAACAAATTCAAAAGACATATGCACTGTTTAAGCATACATTCAGAAAACAAAAAGTATTGTCACCACATCAAACTAATTAAGCTAGTTTTAAAGATGAATTTGAAATCCTGTACTTCTTGTTCTTTTGTGATAAAAACAGTTTTCATTTAAGAAAGGTGATGGATTCATAGGACATTCATAACTTTAAGGCATAGACACTAAGACACTAATGATCATAAGACACAAACATAGACAAACATAAGCATGAAAATTTCGAAAAACAAGAGAATAAAGAACAAGGAGATTAAAGAACGGGTCCACCTTAGTGATGGCGGCTTGTTCTTCCTCTTGAAGGTCTTATGGAGTGCTTGAGCTCCTCAATGTCTCTTCCTTGTCTTTGTTGCTCCTCTCTCATGATTCTTTGATCTTCTCTAATTTCATGGAGGAGGATGGAATGTTCTTGGTGCTCCACCCTTAGTTGTCCCATGTTGGAACTCAATTCTCCTAGGGAGGTGTTAATTTGCTCCCAATAGTCTTGTGGAGGGAAGTGCATCCCTCGAGGCATCTCAGGGATCTCATGATGAGAGGGGTCTCTTGTTTGCTCCATCCTTTTCTTAGTGATGGGCTTGTGGTCATGCCTTCTCAGTTGAACCGGCTTCCCTCTTGAATCTCTCTTCTATTGGGCACCCTCTTCACAGATGTCTATGAGGACTTGGTCCAACCTTTGATCAAAGTTGACCCTTCTTCATGGCCACAACTTCATAGAAGTGGTCTTGATGCACCCTTGAGATGAATCTCTCCATCTTCCATGACTCGGAGGTGAAAGCTTTTGCCTTCCCTTTCCTCTTTCTAGAGGTTTCTCCGGCCTTGGATGCCATAAATGGTTATGGAAAAACAAAAAGCAATGCTTTTTCCACACCAAACTTAAAAGGTTTGCTCGTCCTCGAGCAAAAGTAGAAAGAAGAGAGTAGAAGAAGAAATAGAGGAGATGGAGGTGGCTTTGTGGTTCGGCCATTATGGGTGGGTTTGGGAGGGTAAGTGGTTTGAATTTGAATGGTGAGGTAGGTGGGGTTTTATGAAGGATGGATGTGAGTGGTAAAGAGAAAGATGGGATTTGATAGGTGAAGGGTTTTTGGGGAAGAGGTATTGAGGTGATTGGTGAATGGGTGAAGAAGAAAGATGGTGGTGGGGTGTTGGTGGGGATCCTGTGGGGTCCACAGATCCTGAGGTGTCAAGAAAAAGTCATCCCTGCACCAAATGGCATTCAAAATCACGTTTTGAGCCAATTCTGGCGTTAAACGCCGGGCTGGTGCCCACTTCTGGCGTTTAACGCCAGGTTGTTGCCCTTTACTGGCGTTTAACGCCAGTCTGGTGCCCTTTTCTGGCGTTAAACTCCCAGAATGGTGCCAGACTGGGCGTTAAACGCCCATCTGCTAGCCTTACTGGCGTTTAAACGCCAGTAGGTTCTTCCTCCAGGGTGTGCTATTTTTCTTCCTGTTTTTCATTCTGTTTTTGCTTTTTCAATTGATTTTGTGACTTCTTATGATCATCAACCTACAAAAAACATAAAATAACAAAAGAAAATAGATAAAATATAATCATTGGGTTGCCTCCCAACAAGCGCTTCTTTAATGTCAGTAGCTTGACAGAGGGCTCTCATGGAGCCTCACAGATACTCAGAGCAATGTTGGAACTTCCCAACACCAAACATAGAGTTTGAATGTGGGGGTTCAACACCAAACTTAGAGTTTGGTTGTGGCCTCCCAACACTAAACTTAGAGTTTGACTGTGGGGGCTCTGCTTGACTCTGATTTGAGAGAAGCTCTTCATGCTTCCTCTCCATGGTGACAGAGGGATATCCTTGAGCCTTAAACACAAAGGATTCTTCATTCACTTGAATGATTAGTTCACCTCCATCAACATCAATCACAGCCTTTGCTGTGGCTAGGAAGGGTCTGCCAAGGATGATGGTTTCATCCATGCACTTCCCAGTCTCTAGGACTATGAAATCAGCAGGGATGTAATGGTCTTCAATCTTCACCAAAACATCCTCTACAAGTCCATGAGCTTGTTTTCTTGAATTGTCCGCCATCTCTAGTGAGATTCTTGCAGCTTGCACCTCAAAGATCCCTAGCTTCTCCATTACAGAGAGAGGCATGAGGTTTACACTTGACCCTAAGTCACACAGAGCCTTCTTGAAGGTCATGGTGCCTATGGTGCAAGGTATTGAAAACTTCCCAGGGTCTTGTCTCTTTTGAGGTAATTTCTGCCTAGACAAGTCATCCAGTTCTTTGGTGAGCAAAGGAGGTTCATTCTCCCAAGTCTAATTTCCGAATAACTTGTCATTTAGCTTCATGATTGCTCCAAGGTATTTAGCAACTTGCTCTTCAGTGACATACTCATCCTCTTCAGAGGAGGAATACTCATCCGAGCTCATGAAAGGCAGAAGTAAGTCCAATGGAATCTCTATGGTCTCATTCTGAGCCTCAGATTCCCATGGTTCCTCATTGGGGAACTCAGTGGAGGTCAGTGCACGCCCATTGAGGTCTTCCTCAGTGGCGTTCACTTCCTCTCCTTCCTCTCCAAATTCGGCCATGTTGATGGCCTTGCACTCTCCTTTTGGATTTTCTTCTGTGTTGCTTGGAAGAGTACTTGGAGGGAGTTCAGTAACTTTCTTGCTCAGCTGTCCCACTTGTGCCTCCAAGTTCCTAATGGAGGACCTTGTTTCAGTCATGAAACTTTGAGTGGTTTTGATTAGATCAGAGACCATGGTTGCTAAGTCAGAGGAGTTCTGCTTAGAATTCTCTGTCTGTTGCTGAGAAGATGATGGAAAAGGCTTGCCATTGCTAAACCTGTTTCTTCCACCATTATTGTTGTTGAAACCTTGTTGAGGTCTCTCTTGATTCTTCCATGAGAAATTTGGGTGATTTCTCCATGAAGAATTATAGGTGTTTCCATAGGGTTCTCCTAGGTAATTCACCTCTTCCATTGAAGGGTTCTCAGGATCATAAGCTTCTTCTTCAGATGAAGCATCCTTAGTACTGCTTGGTGCATTTTGCATTCCAGACAGACTTTGAGAAATCAAATTGACTTGTTGAGTCAATATCTTGTTCTGAGCCAGAATGGCATTCAGAGTATCAATCTCAAGAACTCCTTTCTTCTGATTAGTCCCATTGTTCACAAGATTTCTTTCAGAAGTGTACATGAATTGGTTATTTGCAACCATTTCAATTAGCTCTTGAGCTTCTGTAGGCGTCTTCTTCAGATGAAGAGATCCTCCAACAGAGCTATCCAAAGACATCTTGGATAGTTCAGAGAGACCATCATAGAAAATACCTATGATGCTCCATTCAGAAAGCATGTCAGAGGGGCACTTTCTGATCAATTGTTTGTATCTTTCCCAAGCTTCATAGAGGGATTCTCCATCCTTCTGTCTGAAGGTTTGGACTTCCACTCTAAGCTTACTCAATTTTTGAGGTGGAAAGAACTTTGCCAAAAAGGCATTGACTAGCTTTTCCCATGAGTCCAGGCTTTCTTTAGGTTGTGAGTCCAACCATATTCTAGCTCTGTCTCTTACAGCAAAAGGGAATAGCATAAGTCTGTAGACCTCAGGGTCAACCCCATTAGTCTTGACAGTGTCACAGATTTGCAAGAATTCAGCTAAAAACTGATGAGGATCTTCCAATGGAAGTCCATGGAACTTGCAATTTTGTTGCATTAGAGAAACTAATTGAGGCTTAAGCTCAAAGTTGTTTGCTCCAATGGCAGGGATAGAGATGCTTCTCCCATAGAAGTCGGGACTAAGTGCAGTAAAGTCACCCAGCACCTTCCTTGCATTGTTGTTGTTCTCAGCTGCCATGGGTTCTTCTTCCTTGAAGATTTCTGTTAGGTCCTCTACAGAGAGTTGTGCCTTAGCTTCTCTTAGCTTTCGCTTCAGGGTCCTTTCAGGTTCAGGGTCAGCTTCAACAAGAATGCCTTTGTCTCTGCTCCTGCTCATATGAAAGAGAAGAGAACAAGAAAATATGGAATCCTCTATGTCACAGTATAGAGATTCCTTGAGGTGTCAGAGGAAAAGAAAAATAGAAGGCAGAAGTAGAAAATTCGAACTTATCAAAGAAGATGGAGTTCGAATTTTGCATTAAGGAATAGTGTTAGTCCATAAATAAAAGGATGTGAGAAGAAGGGAAGTAATTTTCGAAAATTAAGTAAAAGATTTTGAAAACATTTTGAAAAACACTAATTTATTTTCGAAAATCAAGAGTGAGAAAGAGATCAAGTAATTTTTGAAAAAGATTTTGAAATTAGAAGTTAAAAAGATATGATTGAAAACTATTTTGAAAAAGATGTGATTAAAAAGATATGATTGAAAAGTTATGCTTTTAAAAAGATGTGATTGAGAAGATATGATTTGAAAAACATTTTAAAAAGATTTGATTTTAAAAATTAATGACTTGCCTATCAAGAAAAGATATGATTCAAACATTAAACCTCTCTCAACAGAAAAGGCAACATACTTGGAATGTTCAATCAAATCATTAATTGTTAGCAAGTATCTTTGAAAAAGGAAAGAAATTGATTTTGAAAACATTTGATTGAAAAGATATGATTTGAAAAAGATTTGATTTTGAAAAACTTTGAAAACTTGAAAAAAAATTGATTTGAAAACAAAATCTTCCCCCTTGTGCCATCCTGGCGTTAAACGCCCAGAATGGTGCACATTCTGGCGTTTAACGCCCAAAACTCTACCCTTTTGGGCGTTAAACGCCCAACCAGGCACCCTGGCTGGTGTTTAAACGCCAGTCTGTCCTTCTTTACTGGGCGTTTTGAACGCCCAGCTTTTTCTGTATAATTCCTCTGCTGTATGTTCTGAATCTTTAATTCTCTGTATTATTGACTTGAAAAGACACAAATTAAAAATATTTTTGGATTTTTAATAATGAGGAATAATCAAAATGCAACTAAAATCAAATAACAATGCATGCAAGACACCAAACTTAGCAGTTTGTATACTACTGACACTAACAAAATGAGAATGCATATGAGAAACAACAAAACACTCAAGTCAAGAGAATTTAAAGATCAGAGCAAGGAAATCATCAAGAACAACTTGAAGATTAATGAGGACACATGCATAAATTCAAAAAATGCAAGAAGAACAGAAACATGCAATTGACACCAAACTTAAAATGAGACACTAGACTTAAACAAGAAACATACAATATTTTTGGTTTTTATGATTTTGTAAATTTTTTTGGATTTTTCGAAAATTAAGTGGAAAAGAAAATAAAGGTATCAAAATTCTTAATGAGAATTCCAGGAATCATGCAATGTTAGTCTAAAGCTTTAGTCTAAAGGAATTAGACATGGCTAGCCAAGCTTCAGTAGGACATTGCATTCAAGAGCTAAATTGATAAGAATCAATCAGCTTTGGTGATGATAAGAACATCACCTTGAAACACTAGAATTCATTCTTAAGAACTCTGAAAAATACCTAATCTAAGCAACAAGACGAACCGTCAGTTGTCCATACTCAAAACAATCCCCGGCAACGGCGCCAAAAACTTGGTGCGCGAAATCGTGATCATTACAACTTCGCACAACTAACCAGCAAGTGCACTGGGTCGTCCAAGTAATAAACCTTACGCGAGTAAGGGTCGATCCCACAGAGATTGTTGGTATGAAGCAAGCTATGGTCACCTTGTAAATCTTAGTTAGGCAGACTCAATTGGGTATAGATGATGAATGAAACATAAAGATAAAGATAGAGGTACTTATGTATATCATTGGTGAGAGCTTCAGATAAGCGTATGAAGATGCCTTCCCTTCCGTCTCTCTGCTTTCCTACTGTCTTCATCCAATCCTTCTTACTCCTTTCCATGGCAAGCTTATGCAAGGGTTTCACCGTTGTCAGTGGCTACCTCCCATCCTCTCAGTGAAAACGTTCCTATGCTCTGTCACAGCATAGGCTAATCAGCTGTCGGTTCTCGTTCAGGCCGGAATAGAATCCATTGATTCTTTTGCGTCTGTCACTAACGCCCCGCCTGCTAGGAGTTTGAAGCATGTCACAGTCATTCAATCATTGAATCCTACTCAGAATACCACAGACAAGGTTAGACCTTCCGGATTCTCTTGAATGCCGCCATCAGTTCTCGCCTATACCACGAAGACTCTGATCTCACGGAATGGCTGGCTCGGTTGTCAGGCGAGCACTCGGTTGTCAGGCGATCAACCATGCATCGTGTATCAGGAATCAAAGAGATATTCACTAGAGCCTTATTGCTTGTAGAACAGAAGTGGTTGTCAGTCACTTTGTTCATAAGTGAGAATGATGATGAGTGTCACGGATCATCACATTCATCAAGTTGAAGAACAAGTGATATCTTGGACAAAGATCAAGCGGAATTGAATAGAAGAACAATAATAATTGCATTAATACTCGAGGTACAGCAGAGCTCCACACCTTAATCTATGGTGTGTAGAAACTCCACCGTTGAAAATACATAAGAACAAGGTCTAGGCATGGCCAAATGGCCAGCCTCCCAAAGTGATCAAAAGATCTAAAGAAAAAGGTTCCAAAGATCAGAAGATTTTAAAATACAATAGTAAAAGGTCCTATATATAGAAAACTAGTAGCCTAGGGTGTACAGAAATGAGTAAATGACATAAAAATCCACTTCCGGGCCCACTTGGTGTGTGCTTGGGCTGAGCAATGAAGCATTTTTCGTGTAGAGACTCTTCTTGGAGTTAAACGCCAGCTTTTATGCCAGTTTGGGCGTTTAACTCCCATTTAGGTGCCAGTTCCGGCGTTTAACGCTGGGAATTCTGAAGGTGACTTTGAACGCCGGTTTGGGCCATCAAATCTTGGGCAAAGTATGGACTATCATATATTGCTGGAAAGCCCAGGATGTTTACTTTCCAACGCCGTTAAGAGTGCGCCAATTGGGCTTCTGTAGCTCCAGAAAATCCACTTCGAGTGCAGGGAGGTCAGAATCCAACAGCATCTGCAGTCCTTTTCAGTCTCTGCATCAGATTTTTGCTCAGGTCCCTCAATTTCAGCCAGAAAATACCTGAAATCACAGAAAAACACACAAACTCATAGTAAAGTCCAGAAAAGTGAATTTTAACTAAAAACTAATAAAAATATACTAAAAACTCAACTCAAACTACTAAAAACATACTAAAAACAATGCCAAAAAGCGTACAAATTATCCGCTCATCAGGTGTCTGGATGTTGCATGGCTTTGACAACATTCAACTTGAACTCCTCCTCATTGACTCTCAAGGTTACTTCCCCTTTTTGGACGTCAATGAGGATTCGGCCAGTTGCTAGGAAAGGTCTTCCTAGAATGAGAGTTGCACTCTTGTGCTCCTCCATTTCCAGCACCACAAAGTCAGTAGGAAAGGCAAATGGCCCAACCTTGACAATCATGTCCTCAATCACGCCTGATGGGTATTTAATGGACCCATCAGCAAGTTGAAGACATATCCTGGTTGGTTTGATTTCTTCAGTTAAACCAAGCTTTCTGATAGTAGATGCAGGTATTAGGTTGATACTTGCCCCAAGATCACATAAAGCTTGCTTGGTGCAAGTGCCCTCTAATGTGCATGGTATCATAAAGCTCCCAGGATCTTTAAGCTTCTCAGGTAAGCTTTTCAGAATGACTGCACTGCATTCTTCAGTGAGGTAAACTTTTTCAGTTTCCCTCCAATCCTTCTTATGACTTAAGATCTCTTTCATGAACTTAGCATAAGAGGGTATTTGCTCAAGTGCTTCTGCAAACGGAATCTTTATTTCAAGAGTCCTGAGATAGTCTGCAAAGCGGGCAAATTGCTTATCCTGTTCCGCTTGGCAGAGTTTTTGAGGATAAGGCATTTTGGCTTTGTATTCCTCAACCTTAGTTGCTGCAGGTTTATTACCTACAGAAGTGAGTCGGGAAGCCTTTTTAGAAGGGTTGTTATCAGCACTTGTATGTGACTGATTCCCCACTGGCATTTGAATGCCAGTGGTGGGAGCTGGAGTGGCGTTAGACGCCACTTCCTTGTTTGTTACTAGCGTTTGAATGCCAGAACCATGCTCCCTTTGGGCGTTCAACGCCGGATTTATGCTTGTTTCTGGCGTTGAACGCCAGGAATGAGCATGGTCTGGGCGTTCAGTGCCAGCTTTATTCCTCTCTGGGCTCTGACTGTCCTCAGAGGGATTTTGAGTAGCCATTTGTTCATTTCTTGGTTTCCTGCTGCTTTGAAGTGAGGTATTTAATGTTTTCCCACTTCTTAATTGAACTGCTTGGCATTCTTCTGCTATTTGTTTTGACAGTTGCTTTTCTGTCTGCTTTAATTGTACTTCCATATTCCTGTTAGCCATTCTTGTTTCCTGTAATATTTCCTTGAATTCGGCTAGCTGCTGAGTTAGAAAGTCTGATTGCTGATTGAATTCATTAGCCTGATCCACCGGACTGAGTTCAGCAGTTATTGTTTTAGCTTCTTCTTTCATGGAAGATTCACTACTTAGGTACAGATGTTGATTTCTGGCAACTGTATCAATAAGCTCTTGAGCTTCTTCAATTGTTTTTCTCATATGTATAGATCCACCAGCTGAGTGGTCTAGAGAAATCTGAGCTTTTTCTGTAAGCCCATAGTAGAAGATGTCTAATTGCACCCATTCTGAAAACATTTCAGAGGGGCATTTTCTTAGCATCTCTCTGTATCTCTCCCAGGCATCATAAAGAGATTCATTATCTCCTTGTTTGAAGCCTTGGATGCTTAGCCTTAGCTGTGTCATCCGTTTTGGAGGGAAATAGTGATTCAGGAATTTTTCTGACAGCTGCTTCCATGTTTTTATGCTGTTCTTAGGCTGGTTATTTAACCACCTCTTAGCTTGATTTTTTACAGCAAATGGAAACAGTAATAATCTGTAGACATCCTGATCCACTTCCTTATCATGTACTGTGTCAGCAATTTGCAAAAATTGTGCCAGAAACTCTGTAGGTTCTTCATGTGGAAGACCAGAATACTGACAATTTTGCTGCACCATGATAATGAGCCGAGGATTCAACTCAAAGCTACTAACTCCAATGGAGGGTATACAGATACTACTCCCATATGAAGCAGTAGTGGGGTTAGCATATGACCCCAGAGTCCTCTTGGACTGTTCATTCCTACTTGCTTCCATGATGAAATACAAGGGATAATTTATATGTTGATTTTTTTTTTGAATTAAAAATAAAAAACGAAATAAATAAAAGAAATTGGAAATATTTTGAAATTGAAATTCGAATTTTTATATAAAATTTTCCAAAAAAGAAGTTCAAAATTAGTTAGAAAATATAATTTTTTTGAATTTTGAATTTTGTGATGAAAGAGAAAAACACACAAAAGACACAAGACTTAAAATTTTTAGATCTAATGCTCCTTATTTTCGAAAATTTTTGGAGGGAAAACACCAAGGAACACCAAACTTAAAAATTTTAAGATCAAGACACAAGAAAAACTCAAGAACACCTTGAAGATTCACAAGAACATCAAGAACAAAAGGAAGAACACCAAACTTAAGATTTTTAGAAAACTTTAATAAAATTTTCGAAAATTATAAAAAGATTAACAAGAAAACACCAAACTTAAAGTTTGGCACAAGATTCAATCAAAGAAAATTTATTTTTGAAAAAGGTTCCAAAGCGTATACCCAATTATCAAGAATATAAGCCAATACTCTAGCCAATTGGGAGTAAATGTAACACTTGTTCTGAATGTTCCAATTAATGTTTTTTAAAAAGAACACAAGTGAAACAAGAAAATCACAAAGCAAGAAAAACTCAAGATCAACAAAAAAGATAAACAAGAACAACTTGAAGATCAATGAAGAACAAAGAACACAAGTCGAAAATTTTAAAGAAAAATATAAGACATGTAATTGACACCAAACTTAGAACAAAACACTAGACTCACGAAAATTAGCAATTAATTAAGAAAAATAATAAATTTTGAAAAGAAATTTTTGAAAAGAAACTATCCTATCAAGATTTAATGACTCTATAACAATAAAAATAAAAATAAATTATTCCTAATCTAAGAAATAAAATAAACCTTTAGTTGTTCAAACTCGAATAATCCTCGGCAACGGCACCAAAAACTTGGTGCATGAATTTGCAGTCCGTACCACTAACCAGCAAGTGCACTGGGTCGTCCAAGTAATACCTTACGTGAGTAAGGGTCGATCCCATGGAGATTATTGGTTTGAAGCAAGCTATGTTTATTTTATTGATCTTAATCAGGATACCAATAGAGTTCTTTAGCCTCGTATAAAGTAAAAAGGGGCATAAAATAAATAGTTGTTACTTGTTGTGCAGTAATGGGGAATATGTTGGAGTTTTGGAGATGCTTTGTCCTTTGAACTTCAACTCTTCCTTGAAATCCTTCAACACACGCAAGGCTCCTTCCATGGCAAGCTCTATGTAGGGTGTCACCGTTGTCAATGGCTACTTCCCATCCTCTCAGTGAAAACGTTCCTATGCTCTGTCACAGCACGGCTAATCATCTGTCGGTTCTCAATCAGGTTGGAATAGAATCCATTGATTCTTTTGCGTCTGTCACTAACGCCCAGCCTTCAGGAGTTTGAAGCTCGTCACAGTCATTCAATCCCAGAATCCTACTCGGAATACCACAGACAAGGTTTAGACTTTCCGGATTCTCATGAATGCCGCCATCAATCCGGCTTATACCACGAAGATTCTGATTAAGGAATCTAAGAGATACTCATTCAATCTGATGTAGAACGGAGGTGGTTGTCAGGCACACGTTCATGGGTTGAGGAAGGTGATGAGTGTCACGGATCATCACCTTCTCCATAATTAAGCGCGAATGAACATCTTAGATAAGAACAAGCGTGTTTGAATGGAAAATAAGGGAATTGTATTAATTCATCGAGACGCTGCAGAGCTCCTCACCCCCAACAATGGAGTTTAGAGACTCATGCCGTCAAAAAGTATGTAATTCAGATCTGAAAATGTCATAAGGTACAGAATAATTCTCTAAAAGTTGTTTAAATAGTAAACTAGTATCCTAGGTTTACAGAATATGAGTAAACTAAGATAATTGGTGCAGAAATCTACTTCTGGGGCCCACTTGGTGTGTGCTGGGGCTGAGACTAAAGCTATCCACGAGTAGAGGCTTTTCTTGGAGTTGAACTCCAATTTATGACGTGTTTTGGGCGTTCAACTCCGGATCATGACGTTTTTTTGGCGTTTAACTCCAGACAGCAGCATGTACTTGGCGTTCAACGCCAAGTTACGTCGTCTATCTTCGCGCCAAGTATGGACTATTATATATTGCTGGAAAGCCCTGGATGTCTACTTTCCAACGCCGTTGAGATCGCGCCAATTGGACTCCTGTAGCTCCAGAAAATCCATTTCGAGTGAAGGGAGGTCAGGATCCAACAGCATCAGCAGTCCTTTTTCAGCCTAAGTCAGATTTTTGCTCAACTTCCTCAATTTCAGCCAGAAAATACCTGAAATCACAGAAAAATACACACACTCATAGTAAAGTCTATAAATATGATTTTTGCTTAAAAACTAATAAAATTCTATTAAGAACTAATTAAAACATACTAAAATCTACATGAAATTACCCCCAAAAAGTGTATAAAATATCCGCTCATCACATATCCATCAATCCAAGAACCTTATGATCCTATTTATGATATCCGAGCAGAACAAGAGTCAAGGGATCGTCTCAAGGAAACAATGGATCAATTTCAAGCAACCCTTCATCAATTGGACCGAGCGGTAAGTCGAATGGCACCCGGAGTTCTCATGGCTAAAGAATCTCAATTTGAGAACAAGGAACTGAAGTGTGTGGTGCAACAAGTGGAAAAGATAGAGAGTGATGAACCACCAAATCCTTATTATGAGGAACCACCCTCTTATCATGAACCCTTCCTCCCAAGTAATAAACCCTCACATCCACCCCAATCTTCAATGCATGACACTATTGGTGTTCTTCTTCAAGGGCAAAGAGAGATGAAACGGGGAGTACTAGAATTCGCGACTGCCTTGATTGATGTAGTAAACCGATTAGCTTCCCAATATTTGAACACTCAAAGTACTCCCATGCCTACATATGGAGAATCAAAAGAAGAGTGTAGCATGAAGGAGACACTAGAAACTCCGATGGATAATGAGAAACATGGCTTTGTATTGGAAAAAGTGGAGGAAGCTATAATAGTTGTAGAGGAAGAAGTGGTTGAAGATTTAGAGTTACTGAACCTCCATGGGAATCTAGAATTATAGAGTACTCCTCCAATAAGATCGAACTTGATGTCAAGAAAGCCAGTGCACAACTGATAAACCCTGTATTTAGGGTTTATCTTGTGTTAGATTTAGAGCATTTTATCAACCTTTTCTCACATTTAGCCAATGAATTAGCATGATTTTGTAATCTCTCCCATATTTGTGCTTGAATGTAAAAACATGCTTTTTAGGCCTTTAATTTGATAATTTTAATTCATCCTTGATTCCATAAGATGCCTTGATGTGTTTCCTAGTAATCTCAGGTTAAAATAGGCTAAGCATGGATCAAAGGAGAAAGGAAGGAAGCATGCAAGTGGAGAGAAGCACAAAAAGCCAAAGAATTGATCTCGGCCAAGGACGCACACGCGCACAAGGCGCTCGCATGCACATCGCTAAATCGGCCAGGGACGCGTACGCGTACCGTGCACGCATGCGTCGCAGTCCGCACGTGATTCTATTACTGCAACACGTGCCTGGCGATTTTAGAGGGCTTCTGCAACTAGCATTGGCGCCAAACTGCATATAAGAACCAAGGATTGAAGGGGATTAACACATTCACATCAATACACTCATTTTTACACTTTTTTAGATATTTTTAGTTAGTTACATTTGTAGAGAGAGAGACTCCAACCTCTCTCTAGGGTTCATCTTCATTTTTTCAACTCTCAACCATTCCTTGGTGAGATCCATTGCAACTCTCAATTTACTTTGTTCATTTTATAGACCCTTTTCTCTAATCTCAATTAGTGCTTGTAATTGTTCAATCCTCATAGATCTTAGATTTAACTTTGTTGTTTTGGATTCTATTAATGCATTGGAGATTTTATTTTCATTATTGTTCATTGTTAATTGTTGTTAATCTCTTGTATTGAATTACTTTGATTCTAAGTTTCTTCTCAATTCTACTATGTCTTTCATTCTTGCTCTCCAAATGTTTGACAAAATGCCAACTTTAGATATGGAGTAGCATTCGCTCACTTGGCCTAGTGGTTGAGTCATTGGAGACACTTGAATAATGGATGTCAATTGTTGATTGAGAATTGAGAATTGCTAATTGACTTGGAGTGCACTAAAGCTAGACTTCCCTAGGGTAAGACTAGTGCTTGTGACTCAAGTTAGTTACTTTTACTTGACTTTCCTCTATGATTAGGGGTTAACTAAGTGAAGCAATATTCCATTGTTATCACAATTGAAGAAAGCTATAGTGATGGAAATTCCAATGTTCAACCTTGGCCAAGGCCTTTAATATTGATTGATTGTTGTTCACCTTTGTTAGTACTTTTATGCCGCACTCTTCAAACCACAAAAGACCACTTAATCAATAACATGCATCCTTGTAGCATTCTTTCAGAAAATGACTTGGGACTAACTCTATCGGTTATTGATTTGATTTGTTTGATGATGGATTTTGTGTCAGTTTAGACTATACTACGATTGGTTACTTGATAATTTCTATACCGGCAAAAATCCAATCATCAAAATGGCACCGTTGCCGGGGAATGCACATGGGTGCCATGTTTTTGATTAATGTAAATATGTGAATATTGTGAATATGTTTGTCTTTTTCTTGTTTGTTAGTTTCTATTAGTTTTAGGACTCTATTAGTTTTGTTTTTATTTGCCACTATGAATTCTCACCCTTGTGGTTTTGGATATAGTTATGACTATGTTGTAGGTGATGAAAACTTGAATGATGGCTCACATTATGGGAGAGATGAAGTTTTGAGAAGGGAGCCACATCCATATGAGCAATCACCATGGCAACCTCCTTATTCAAGCTACTATGATGGTAATCCCTCCTACAATGCATATCATTCCAATGGATATAATGGTTCTTATCATGACTATTCCACTCAACCACCATCATTCCATGCACCATACTCCCAATATAGTCCTCAAACACCATCATTCCAACCACCATACTTTCAATCCTATTTCCACCAATTGCCTCCATACAATCCTAATCTATATTTTCCCTATGCATATCCTTGTGATAATTATGAGCAAGCAACCATTGAATCACCACCACTCCAACATCTTTACACTTGGTATCATTCCTCAAGAGCAAGAAGAGCTCCAAACCGCACTCACTAGTTTTACCTCTACCCTCCAAGAACTTATGTCCTATAGACTTCTACCTCCTACCAACAACCAAAACACCTTCCAACCTCCAAGCTTTGGTGAACATCCTTTCCAACCACATGATGAACTCTCCTTTCCATCACAACCCTCCATGGAAGAATATCCATGTCCATCAATCCAAGAGCCATATGATCCTACTTATGTTAGTGAAGAGGAACAAAAGTCAAAGGATCATCTCAAGGAAGCAATGCATCGGCTTCAAGCAACCATCCGTCAAAAGTTAGACTCATGGGATTCATGCCACAAGCAAAATATGTCCACGAATGATTGTGAAAAAGCGACCAAATAGGGAAGTATGAGGGAGATTTTAGAGTCTCAAGTTGAGCACAAGGAAATAGAGTGTGCCTTGCAGCGAACGGAAGAGATGGAGATTGTTGAAGAAGAAGAAGTAGAAGAAAACCTAGGGGAGGTTGAACAAGAAAGACGTTCCATCATTGAAGACAACTCTACATCAAGCGACAATGTTGATCTTGTTGAAGCTTCCTCCATTAAATGTGAGACCGATGTTGAGGAGGGTGCGCAATCTCCAACACATGACTTGATCAATGAGGAAGAGTTGCAAGAAGTCAGCAAACAAGAGGAAATTGAAGAAAGTTGTCAAAAGATGGAAATCATCATGGAGGAGCCAAAGGAAGTGGAACCTACAATGTTAAGACCAATGGACATTGATGAGCAGATAATTTATACGCTTTTTGGCATTGTTTTTAGTATGTTTTAGTTAGTTTTTATTATATTTTTATTAGTTTTTAGTTAAAATTTACTTTTCTGGACTTTACTATGAGTTTGTGTGTTTTTCTGTGATTTCAGGTATTTTCTGCCTGAAATTGAGGGACCTGAGCAAAAATCTGATTCAGAGGCTGAAAAGGACTGCAGATGCTGTTGGATTCTGACCTCCCTGCACTCGAAGTGAATTTTCTAGAGCTATAGAAGCCCAATTGATGCGCTCTCAATTGCGTTGGAAGGTAGACATTCTGGGATTTCCCGCAATATATAATAGTCCATACTTTGCCCGAGATTTAATGGCCCAAACCGGCGTTTCAAATCAGCTCAAAACTGCCCGGCGTTAAATGCCGGAACTGGCACAAGAATGGGAGTTAAACGCCCAAACTGGCACAAAAGCTGGCGTTTAACTCCAAGAAAAGTCTCTACACATGAAAGCTTCAATGCTCAGCCCAAGCACACACCAAGTGGGCCCGGAAGTGAATTTTTATGTCATTTACTCATCTTTATAAACCCTAAGCTACTAGTTCTCTACAAATAGGACCTTTTGTTATTGTATTTTCATCTTTAGATCTTTGAATCTTTTGATCACGTTTTGGGGGCTGGCCTCACGGCCATGCCTAGACCTTGTTCTTATGTAATTTCAACAGTAGAGTTTCTACACACCATAGATTAAGGTGTGGAGCTCTGCTGTACCTCGAGTATTAATGCAATTACTATTGTTCTTCTATTCAATTCAGCTTGTTCTTGTTCTAAGATATCACTTGTTCCTCAACTTGATGAATGTGATGATCTATGACACTCATCATCATTCTCACCTATGAATGTGTGCCTGACAACCACCTCCGTTCTACCTTAGATTGAGTGGATATCTTTTGGATCCCTTAATCGGAATCTTCGTGGTATAAGCTAGAATTGATGGCGGCATTCAAGAGAATCCGGAAGGTCTAAACCTTTTCTAGGGTATTCTGAGTAGGATTCAAGGATTGAATGACTGTGATAAGCTTCAAACTCCTGAAGGCTGGGTGTTAGTGACAGACGCAAGAGAATCACTAGATTCTATTCCAACCTGATTGAGAACCGACAGATGATTAGCCGTGCTATGACAGAGCGCGTTGAACATTTTCGCTGAGAGGACGGGACTGTAGCCACTGACAACGGTGATGCCCAACATACAGCTTGCCATGGAAAGGAGTAAGAAGGATTGGATAAAAACAGTAGGAAAGTAGAGAGACGGAAGGGACAAAGCATCTCCATACGCTTATCTGAAATTCTCACCAATGAATTACATAAGTATCTCTATCTTTATTTTATGCTTTATTCATAAATCATCCATAACCATTTGAATCTGCCTGACTGAGATTTACAAGATGACCATAGCTTGCTTCATACCAACAATCTCCGTGGGATCGACCCTTACTCGCGTAAGGTTTATTACTTGGACGACCCAGTGCACTTGCTGGTTAGTTGTGCGAAGTTGTGATAAAGAGTTGAGATTGCAATTGAGCGTACCATGTTGATGGCGCCATTGATGATCACAATTTTGTGCACCAAATTTTTGGCACCGTTGCCGGGGATTGTTTGAGTTTGGACAATTGACGGCTCATCTTGTTGCTTAGATTATGCTTAGATTAGGTATTTTTCTTTAAAGTTCTTAAGAATGAATTCTAGTGTTTCAAGGTGATGTTCTTATCATCACCAAAGCTGATTGATTCCCATCAATTTAGCTCTTGAATGTAATGTCCTGCTGAAGCTTGGCTAGCCATGTCTAATTTCTTTAGACTAAAGCTTTAGACTAACATTGCATGATTCCTGGAATTCTCATTAAGAATTTTGATATCCTTATTTTCTTTTTCACTTAATTTTCGAAAAAACCAAAAAAAATTACAAAATCATAAAAACCAAAAATATTTTGTGTTTCTTGTTGAGTCTAGTGTCTCATTTTAAGTTTGGTGTCAATTGCATGTTTCTGTTCTTTTTGCATTCTTCATGTGTCTTCATTGATCTTCAAGTTGTTCTTGATGTATTTACTTGCTCTAATCTTTAAATTCTCTTGTTTTGTGTGTTTTACTGTTTCTCATATGCATTCTCAATTTGTTAGTGTCAATAGTATATAAACTCCAAAGTTTGGTGTCTTGCATGTATTGTTTATTTGATTTTAGTTGCATTTTGATTATTCCTCATCATTAAAAATCCAAAAAATTTTTAATTTGTGTCTTTTCAAGTCAATAATACAGAGAATTGAAGATTCAGAACATACAGCAGAGGAATTACACAGAAAAAGCTGGGCGTTCAAAACGCCCAGTGAAGAAGGAAAACTGGAGTTTAAATGCCCAAAAGGGTAGCATTTTGGGCGTTAAATGCCAAAATGGATACCATTCTGGGCGTTTAACGCCAGGATGGCACAAGAGGCAAGATTTTGTTTTTAATTCAAATTTTTTTTCAAGTTTTCAAAATTTTTCAAAATCAAATCTTTTTCAAATCATATCTTTTCAATCAAATCTTTTTCAAAATCAATTTCTTTCCATTTTCAAAAATACTTGCTAACAATTAATGATTTGATTCAACATTTCAAGTGTGTTGCCTTTTCTGTTGAGAAAGATTTAATGTCTGAATCATATCTTTTAAATTTCTTGTTAGCCAAGTCATTAATTTTCAAAATCAAATCTTTTTAAATTGTTTTTCAAATCATATCTTCTCAATCATATCTTTTTAAAACCATAACTTTTCAATCATATCTTTTTAATCACATCTTTTTCAAAATAGTTTTCAATCATATATTTTTTATTTCTAATTTCAAAATCTTTTTCAAAATCACTTTATTTCTTTCCCACTCTTAGTTTTCGAAAATCATCAATCAATTTTTCAAAATGTTTTTAAAATCTTTTTAATTTATTTTCGAAAATTTCTTCCCCTCTTCTCACATTCTTCTATTTATGGACTAACACTCCTCCTCAATGCACAATTCGAACTCCGTCTTTCTTGATAAGTTTGAATTCTACTACCCCTTCCTTCTATTTTTCTTTTCCTCTGACACCTCAAGGAATCTCTATACTGTGACATAGAGGATTCCATATTTTCTTGTTCTCTTCTCTTTCATATGAGCAGGAGCAAAGACAAAAGCATTCTTGTTGAGGCTGACCCTGAACCTAAAAGGACCTTGAAGCGAAAGCTAAGAGAAGCTAAGGCACAACTCTCTGTAGAGGACCTAACAGAAATCTTCAAACAAGAGGAAGGCATGGCAGCCGAAAATAACAACAATGCCAACAATGCAAGGAAGGTGCTGGGTGACTTTACTGCACCTACTCCCGACATTTATGGGAGAAGCATCTCTATCCCTGCCATTAGAGCAAACAACTTTGAGCTTAAGCCTCAATTAGTTTCTCTAATGCAACAGAATTGCAAGTTCCATGGACTTCCATTGGAAGATCCTCATCAGTTTTTAGCTGAATTCTTGCAAATCTGTGACACTGTCAAGACTAATGGGGTTGACCCTGAGGTCTACAGACTTATGCTATTCCCTTTTGCTGTAAGAGACAGAGCTAGGATATGGTTGGACTCACAACCTAAGGAAAGCCTGAACTCTTGGGAAAAGCTAGTCAATGCCTTCTTGGCAAAGTTTTTTCCACCTCAAAAATTGAGTAAGCTTAGAGTGGAAGTCCAAACCTTCAGATAGAAGGAAGGTGAATCCCTCTATGAAGCTTGGGAAAGATACAAACAATTGATCAGAAAGTGTCCTTCTGACATGCTTTCTGAATGGAGCGTCATAGGTATCTTCTATGATGGTCTGTCTGAACTGTCCAAGATGTCATTGGATAGCTCTGCTGGAGGATCTCTTCATCTGAAGAAGACGCCTACAGAAGCTCAAGAACTCATTGAAATGGTTGCAAATAACCAATTCATGTACACTTCTGAAAGGAATCCTGTGAACAATGGGACGAATCAGAAGAAAGGAGTTCTTGAGATTGATACTCTGAATGCCATATTGGCTCAGAACAAAATATTGACTCAGCAAGTCAATATGATCTCTCAATGTCTGTCTAGAATGCAAGCTGCACCAGGCAGTACTAAGGATGCTTCATCTGAAGAAGAAGCTTATGATCCTGAGAACCCTTCAATGGAAGAGGTGAATTACATGGGAGAACCCTGTGGAAACACCTATAATCCTTCATGGAGAAATCATCCAAATTTCTCATGGAAGGATCAATAGAGACCTCAACAAGGTTTCAACAACAATAATGGTGGAAGAATCAGGTGTAGCAATGGCAAGCCTTTTCCATCATATTCTCAGCAACAGACAGAGAATTCTAAGCAGAGCCACTCTGACTTAGCAACCATGGTCTCTGATCTAATCAAAACCACTCAAAGTTTCATGACTGAAACAAGGTCCTCCATTAGGAATTTGGAGGCACAAGTGGGACAGCTGAGCAAGAAAATTACTGAACTCCCTCCTAGTACTCTTCCAAGCAATACAGAAGAGAATCCAAAAGGAGAATGCAAGCCCATTAACATGACCCACATGGCCGAACTTGGAGAGGAGGAAGAGGCAGTGATCGCCACTGAGGAAGACCTCAATGGACGTCCACTGGCCTCCAATGAGTTCCCTAATGAGGAACCATGGGAATCTGAGGCTCATAATGAGACCATAGAGATTTCATTGGATTTACTTCTGCCATTCATGAGCTCTAATGAGTATTCTTCCTCTGAAGAGGATGAAGATGTCACTGAAGGGCAAGTTGCCAAGTACCTTGTAGCAATCATGAAGCTAAATGACAAGTTATTTGGTAATGAGACTTGGGAGAACGAACCTCCTTTGCTCACCAAAGAACTGGATGACTTGACTAGGCAGAGATTACCTCAAAAGAGACAGGATCCTGGGAAGTTTTCAATACCTTGTACCATAGGCACCATGACCTTTGAGAAGGCTCTGTGTGACCTAGGGTCAAGCATAAACCTCATGCCTCTCTCAGTAATGGAGAAGCTAGGGATCTTTGAGGTGAAAGCTGCAAGAATCTCACTAGAGATGGCAGACAATTCAAGAAAACAAGCTTATGGACTTGTAGAGGATGTTTTGGTGAAGGTTGAAGACCATTACATCCTTGCTGATTTCATAGTCCTAGAGACTGGGAAGTGCATGGATGAATCCATCATCCTTGGCAGACTCTTTCTAGCCACATCAAAGGCTGTGATTGATGTTGACAGAGGAGAATTGATCATTCAAGTGAATGAGGAATCCCTTGTGTTTAACGCTCAAGGATATCCCTCTGTTACCATGGAGAGGAAGCATGAAGAGCTTCTCTCAAAACAGAGTCAAAAAGAGCCCCCACAGTCAAACTCTAAGTTTAGTGTTGGGAGGCCACAACCAACTTCTAAGTTTGGTGTTGGGAGGCCACAACCAACTTCTAAGTTTGGTGTTGAACCCCCACATTCAAACTCTAAGTTTGGTGTTGGGAGGTTCCAACATTGCTCTGAGTATCTGTGAGGTTCAATGCGAGCCCACTGTCAAGCTACTGACATTAAAGAAGCGCTTGTTGGGAGGCAACCCAATGTTATATTTATCTATTTTCCTTTGTTATTTTATGTTTTCTGTAGGTTGATGATCATGGAAAGTCACAAAATCAATTGAAAAAGCAAAAATAGAATGAAAAACAGAAAGAAAAACAGCACACCCTGGAGGAAAACCTTGCTGGCATTTAAATGCCAGTAAGGGCAGCAAATGGGCGTTTAATGCCCAGTCTGGCACCATTTTGGGCATTTAATGCCAGAAAGGGGCACCAGACTGGCGTTAAACGCCAGGAAAGGGCAAGAAGCTGGCATTAAATACCAGAAATGGGCACCAGCCCGCGTTTAACGCCAGAATTGGCATAAAGAGCATTTTTGCTCGCCACTTGGTGCAGGGATGAATTTTCCTTGACACCTCAGGATCTGTAGACCCCACAGGATCCCAACCTACCCCACCACTCTCTCTCTTCTTCACCCATTCACCAATCAACTCAACACCTCTTCCCCAAAAACCCCTCACCTATCAAATCCTACCATTCTCTTCACCACTCACATCAATCCTTCATAAAACCCCACCTACCTCACCATTCAAATTCAAACCACTTTCCCTCCCAAACCCACCCATAATGGCCGAACTATACACCCCTCTCCACTCCTATATAAACCCATCTTCACCACCTCATTTTCACATAACCTAAACACTACTTCTCTCCCTTTGGCCGAACCACAAAGCCACCTCCATCTCCTCCATTTTTTCTTCTTCTACTATCTTCTTTCTTCTTTTACTCGAGGACGAGCAAACCCTCTAAGTTTGGTGTGGTAAAAGCATTGCTTTTTGTTTTTCTATAACCATTTATGGCATCTAAGGTTCAAGAGTTCTATGCCAATGCATGGATCACCAAGAACCATTATCAAAGTGTGAACCCGAACCCAAAGAATTGGCTTACAATGGTTCGGGGGAAATTCTTAGATTTTAGTCCGGAAAATGTAAGGTTGGCATTCAACTTGCCCATGATGCAAGGAGATGAACACCCTTACACTAGAAGGGTCAACTTTGATCAAAGGTTGGACCAAGTCCTTATGGACATTTGTGAAGAGGGCGCTCAATGGAAGAGAGATTCAAGAGGGAAGCCGGTCCAACTGAGAAGGCATGACCTCAAGCCCGTGGCTAGGGGATGGTTGGAGTTTATCCAACGCTCAATCATTCCCACTAGCAACCGGTCCGAAGTTACTATAGACCGGACCATCATGATTCATAGCATCATGATTGGAGAGGAAGTAGAAGTTCATGAGGTTATAGCCCACGAACTTTATAAGGTGGCGGATAAGTCCTCTATCTTGACAAGGTTAGCCTTTCCTCATCTCATTTGTCACCTCTGTTATTCAGTTGGAATTGACATAGAGGGAGACATCCTCATTGATGAGGACAAGCCCATCACTAAGAAAAGGATGGAGCAAACAAGAGATCCCACTCATCATGAAATCCCTCAGATACCTCAATGGATGCACTTTTCTCCACAAAACTATTGGGAGTAAATCAACACCTCCCTAGGAGAATTGAGTTCCAACATGGACAACTAAGGGTGGAGCACCAAGAACATTCCATCCTCCTCCATGAAATTAGAGAAGATCAAAGAATCATGAGAGAGGAGCAACAAAGGCAAGGAAGAGACATTGAGGAGCTCAAGCACTCCATAAGATCTTCAAGAGGAAGAACAAGAAGCCATCACTAAGGTGGACCCGTTCTTTAATCTCCTTGTTCTTTATTTTTCTGTTTTTTTCGAAAATTATGCTTTATGTTTTATCTATGTTTGTGTCTTATGATCATTAGTGTCTTAGTGTCTATGCCTTAAAGTTATGAATGTCCTATGAATCCATCACCTTTCTTAAATGAAAAATGTTCTTAATTGAAAAAGAGAAGAATTGCATGAATTTTGAATTTTATAACAGATTAATTATTTTGATGTGGTGGCAATATTTTGGTTTCTGAATGTATGCTTGAACAGTGCATATGTCTTTTGAATTTGTTGTTCATGAATGATTGGCTCTTGAAAGAATGATGAAAAAGGAGACATGTTACTGAGGATCTGAAAAATCATAAAAATGATTCTTGAAGCAAGAAAAAGCAGTGAATATTCAAAAAAAAACGGAAAGAAAAAAAAGGAAGGAAAAGAAAGAAATAAAGTTGTGATCCAAGGCAAAAAGAGTGTGCTTAAGAACCCTGGACACCTCTAATTGGGGACTCTAGCAAAGCTGAGTCACAATCTGAAAAGGTTCACCCAATTATATGTCTGTGGCATGTATGTATCCGGTGGTAATACTGGAAGACAGAGTGCTTTGGGCCACGGCCAAGACTCATAAAGTAGCTGTGTTCAAGAATCATCATACTTAACTAGGAGAATCAATAACACTATCTAGATTCTGAGTTCCTATAGAAGCCAATCATTCTGAATTTCAAAGGATAGAGTGAGATGCCAAAACTATTCAGAGGCAAAAAACTAAAAGCCCCACTCATCTAATTAATACTGATCTTCATAGATTTTTTGGAATTCATTGCATATTCTCTTCTTTTTATCTTATTTGATTTTCAGTTGCTTGGGGACAAGTAACAATTTAAGTTTGGTGTTGTGATGAGCGGATAATTTATACGCTTTCTGGCATTGTTTTTAGTATGTTTTAGTTAGTTTTTATTATATTTTTATTAGTTTTTAGTTATAATTCACTTTTCTGGACTTTACTATGAGTTTGTGTGTTTTTCTGTGATTTCAGGTATTTTCTGGCTGAAATTGAGGGACCTGAGCAAAAGTCTGATTCAGAGGCTGAAAAGGACTGTAGATGCTGTTGGATTCTGACCTCCCTGCACTCGAAGTAGATTTTCTGGAGCTACAGAAGCCCAATTGACGCGCTCTCAATTGCGTTGAAAAGTAGACATCCTGGGCTTTCCAGCAATGTATAATAGTTTATACTTTGTCCAAGATTTTATGGCCCAAACCGGCGTTCCAAATCAGCTCAAAACTGCCCGGCGTTAAACGCCGGAACTGGCACAAGAATGGGAGTTAAACGCCCAAACTGGCACAAAAGCTGGCGTTTAACTCCAAGAAAAGTCTCTACACATGAAAGCTTCAATGCTCAGCCCAAGCACACACCAAGTGGGCCCGGAAGTGGATTTTTATGTCATTTACTCATCTTTGTAAACCCTAATCTACATGTTCTCTACAAATAGGACCTTTTGCTATTGTATTTTCATCTTTAGATCTTTGAATCTTTTGATCACGTTTTGGGGGCTGGCCTCACGGCCATGCCTAGACCTTGTTCTTATGTATTTTCAACGGTGGAGTTTCTACACACCATAGATTAAGGTGTGGAGCTCTGCTGTACCTCGAGTATTAATGCAATTACTATTGTTCTTCTATTCAATTCAGCTTGTTCTTGTTCTAAGATATCACTTGTTCCTCAACTTGATGAATGTCATGATCTGTGACACTCATCATCATTCTCACCTATGAACGTGTGCCTGACAACCACCTCCGTTCTACCTTAGATTGAGTGGATATCTCTTGGATCCCTTAATCAGAATCTTCGTGGTATAAGCTAGAATTGATGGCGGCATTCAAGAGAATCTGGAAGGTCTAAACCTTTTCTGTGGTTTTCTGAGTAGGATTCAAGGATTGAATGACTGTGACGAGCTTCAAACTCCTGAAGGCTGGGCGTTAGTGACAGACGCAAAAAGAATCACTGGATTCTATTCCAACCTGATTGAGAACCGACAGATGATTAGCCGTGCTGTGACAGAGCGCATTGAACATTTTCACTGAGAGGACGGGACTGTAGCCACTGACAACGGTGATGGCCAACATACAGCTTACCATGGAAAGGAGTAAGAAGGATTGGATAAAGACAGTAGGAAAGCAGAGAGACGGAAGGGACAAAGCATCTCCATACGCTTATCTGAAATTCTCACCAATGAATTACATAGGTATCTCTATCTTTATTTTATGCTTTATTCATAAATCATCCATAACCATTTGAATTCGCCTGACTGAGATTTACAAGATGACCATAGCTTGCTTCATACCAACAATCTCCGTGGGATCGACCCTTACTCGCGTAAGGTTTATTACTTGGACGACCCAGTGCACTTGCTGGTTAGTTGTGCGAAGTTGTGATAAAGAGTTGAGATTGCAATTGAGCGTACCATGTTGATGGCGCCATTGATGATCACAATTTCGTGCACCAGACATCTTCCTTGCTAAGTTACCATCCAAATTACAAATTGAGTGGGTAATCACTTCATCCTTTAATTTCCTTGGCCCATATCAATATGCGTTGTTAGAAATGGATGGTCAACTTAAAACTCTTTGTGGGTTTGAGAGTAAGAAAGGATTGGATGTTGGTGGACAATTTGAATCAAGGTGCATAAGGGATGGATGTTCAAACTTTGAGATCCAAAAGTGGAGTGAAGCTCAATTCTATGGAATTAGGATAATGAGTAAGAGTTACAAAGAGAATTCAATAAGTTTGTCACCCTATTGGAAGCATGAAAATCAAGACGGAGGGAGGTTGATAAACAAAGTATAGGATCCCGGTGGTCATTGGAAATGCAAGCATTGGTGGGGATTCAAGGAAGAGTTCAAGCATAAGCCACCATAGAAAAGCCCCCACCAAATGTCCAACTTAAGGACTTGAAATAAAAGTGCTAGGTGGGAGACACCCCACCATGGTATACTCTCTCCACTCTCTTGTTGATTTGGTTAATAAGTGATTTGAGTTGCCATTGTAGATAGTTTTTTCCTCTTCATGTAGTTTTATCTTAATATCTTGGTTGTTAGTTGCTTAAAGTGCAAGTTATGTTTGTTTGCACTTGAAATTTTTTGTTAGTTCTGCATTTTAGTTGATCTTGAGTTGTAGGTAATGTTAGGGAGATTTTTAGCTGTTTATAATATTTTTGAAAAAAAAAAGGGTCAAGGACGCGTACGCACGCTGTGCGCGCACGCGTTCGTACGCGGATACAGGCCCATACATTTTCAGAGAGTTGGGCCACTCTCGCACCAACACTAGGCTAATGGCATAACCGCATGCACGCGTACGCGCACTGCGCGCATACGCGTCGATATACATATTTTGCAAATGTGCGCGCCCGCGAACATGCCGCGTGAGCGCCGATCCGCTGATGCAGTTCCCATACATATGACCCGAGAGTTATGCTAACTCTGGGCCAGCACTATGCCTTTAGCCCTGATGACAAGTCATCTTAGCCTAGTTTCACTAGTCTTTTTCTTTTGTTTTCACTTGAATTATGCACTTTCTTGAGCCATAAGCAAGCCAATTTGGTAGATTTTCATGCTTCCTTTAATTTAATCAACCATATGTGAATTGATGCAAATTCATGAGGTTTTATGCTATAATTGTTGCATATTATGATAGATTGAACACCTTATGATTTTGAGCATAGCTTTGATGTGTTTGGTTGACTAATGATAGGTGAAGATAGCTTGGAGAAAGGTTGAAGTAAGAAGGAATGGCTAGAAGCAAAGAGAGGACAATGAAACAAGTGAAATTGAACCAGGAAGCATAAAGTTGGACTTGAAGTTAGCCCTCAAACTTTGACACAAACTTTTGGGTGAAAAGTTAGCCTCAAAGTTAGCCCCCTAACTTGGAGGCTAACGTGAGAATTGAAAAATTCACCCAGGGCTAGCCAACGTTTGCGCCAACGTTAGCCCCCTAACTTGGAGGCTAACGTTGGCATGAAAATTCTTCCCAGGGTTGCTTAACGTTGGCATGAAAAATTCCTCTCAGGGCCACCCAACGTTTGCGCCAACGTTAGACCCCTAACTTGGAGGCTAACGTTGGCGCCACAAGCACACAAGGCAAGGCCAACGTTAGGGTCAAAGTTAGACCCCTAACGTTGGCACCAACGTGAGTAGCAGCAAAGTGATGCTATCTGATATGAAAAGTTAGCCTCAAAGTTAGACCCCTAACTTTGACTCAAACTTCTACTCCAACTTTGCAAAACTCAAATCCGGTTCAAATGGTTCACTTGGGTTTCTCTCCAAACTTCAAGAGCAATTAACCAAGGCCTCTTTCAACCCAATTCCACCAAGAGCAAGGGCCCAACTCAAGGCTTGAAGATCAATTGAAGAAAGTGTATAAATAGGCTAGAATTCAAGTTATTCCGGGGGCTCCCTTTTATCATTTTCATAGAGCTTTCCTTTTGAATTGTCAGATAGTTTTAGTTAATTTCTTAGTTTGGGGAAGGAGAGTTCCACTCTCTTCCTCTTAGTTTTATTGATTTAAATTTCAATTACAATTGTCTTGGATCTAGGGTTGGAGAATTGAAGGAATTCTGTTTCAATCTCACCTTGGATCTCTATGTTTATTTTCACTGCAATTTAAATTCCATTTCGGTTATTTGCTTCTTCATCTAATCTCTTTGCAATTTACAATTTCCTTGCTATTGTTCTTGTTGAATCTAGGAAGGCATTGAGATCTAGACTTGGTTTTCTAGTCTCTTGGGTCCTGAGATCTAAATTCCAACTTTACATTCTGTTTAATGCTTTCCATGTTCATTTACTTTTCTGTTTAAGATTCGGTTAGATCTAAATCATTTTCTACTCCTCTGCTTGTTGCAATTTTACTTTTCCTTGTTTAATTTCTGCAAATCCAACTCCCAATTCCCTTTACAATTCAAGCCATTTACATTTCCAGCACTTTAAGATTTTGCAATTTACATTTCTTGCAATCTAAGTTTCTGCCATTTAATTTCTTTGTATCTAAGATTCAGCAATTTATTTCCTGCTCTCTTTAGTTTCAATGCAATTTAAATTCTGCAAATCACCAATCAATCAACCAAATCTTGATTCGCTTGACTAATTCAACCACTAAACTAAAATTGCTCAATCCTTCAATCCCTGTGGGATCGACCTCACTCCCGTGAGTTTTTATTACTTGATGCGACCCGGTGCACTTGCCGGTTAGATTTGTGTGTTTTGGGAGAAATTCATTTTTCCACCAAAATATCACATCAAGTTTTTGGCGCCGTTGCCGGGGATTGATTAGATTGACAATGATTAAGTGAGGTGGAAGTTTAGATCAAGCACTTCTTCTTTATTTTTGATTAACCCACTAACTGTTTGAAGTTTTGCTTAAATTAACCTAAACTTCAATCCATCAGTAGATTGAAGTAACACTGGTGTGTGCGTTTCTTATGTTATGATTGTATGTCAGGTACAAGAAGAAACACACTAAATCTTCACGAACAGGATGAAAGAACTCTCAGGAGGTTAAGGAGAGCTGAAAGAGGGAAAAATATTGTTGGAGAAGAGGAGTCCGAAGAAGAATTCCAAGATATGGAGGAACATTCAACCAATCCACTTGGTGGAGCAGACAACAACAATACTAATCCACCCCAGAGGAGAGTTTTGGCTTCCTATACCTTTGCAAATCCTAGACATTGTGGAAGCAGCATCTTGGCTCCAAATGTCAATGCAAATAATTTTGAACTTAAGCCACAACTCATCACTCTGGTTCAGAACAATTGCTCTTTTGGTGGAGGATCACTTGAAGACCCGCATCAACACCTATCCACCTTCTTGAGGATATGCAACACTGTCAAAACTAATGGTGTGCCTCCTGATAGTTACAAACTGATGCTATTCCCATTTTCTCTCAGGGACAAGGCTACTCAATGGTTGGAATCATTTCCAAGAGACAGCATCAACAACTGGGATGATTTGGTAACCAAGTTCCTCGCCAAGTTTTATCCACCACATAGGGTTATAAGGTTGAAGGCCGAGGTACAAATATTCACACAAATGGAGGCTGAATCCATCTATGAGGCATGGAAGAGGTACAAGGCTCTAGTCAGAAAATGCCCCCCTACCATGTTTAATGAATGGGAGAAGCTGCAAAACTTTTATGAAGGCTTAACACTGAAGTCCCAGGAATCTTTGGATCACTCAGCTGGAGGTTCCTTGCAACTCATGAAAACTGCAGAGGAGGCTCAAGAACTTATTGATATGGTGGCTAACAACCAATATTTCTTTGCTCATCAAAGAAACCGCCAACCATCACAAAGAAGAGGAGTAATGGAGCTAGAAGGAGTGGATTCAATCCTGGCTCAAAACAAATTAATGCAGCAGCAAATTCAACAACAATTTGAGCAAATGACCAAGAGGATTGATAGCCTCCAAGTTGCAGCAGTTAACACTAGTCAACCATCAACCACATGGGGACAAAATGACGAAGTTCAAGAAGAGCAACAGCAAGAGCAAGTCCAGTACATGCATTCTAATCCAAATGAAGTCTATGGTGATACTTACAACCCCTCATGGAAGAATCACCCCAATCTCAAATGGGGAGACACTCAAAACCAAAACCAACAACCATGGCAGAGGAACACAAACCAAAACAACCCAAGAAACAACCAAAATTACAACCAGCATCAAACCAACCAAAACACTTACAGAAAACCTCAAAACAACTACCCCAACCTCAACCAGTACCAATCCAATAACCAACCCATTAACCAAAATGCCCACCATCCACCACCCACAACTCACAACCCACCACCAGCACCATCTGAATCCCAAAGACTCACAAACCTGGAGACCTTGATGGACAAAATGATGAAATACCAGGAAATGGCAACCAAAAACCATGAAGCATCAATAAAAAGCCTAGAGAGGCAGATCCGGCAAATCTCCAAGCAAATTTCTGTTGAGAGACCTTCAAGCTCACTGCCCAGTGACACAATCCCAAATTCCAAGGAGGAATGCAAGGCAATACAATTAAGGAGTGGAAGAACATTGATGAGCAACAATGACCCTACAAAGAAGCAAGCAGAGAGCATCAAAGAACCAACAGAGGATGAGAAGCAAATAAAGACAGATGAAGCTAAGGAGCAATTTGTGATGCCAAATAAAAGCACTGAGAAATTCAAAGAGAAGGACAATCAGCCACAGAGTTCAAGGGAAATGACTCAGGGACAGCAGCAAATAAGAAAGAGCATCACATCTCCACTGCCATATCCTCAGAGATTCAACAAAGATGCTAAGGACCAGCATTTCCACAAGTTCCTTGAGACCTTCAAGAAGCTGGAAATCAGTATCCCCTTGGCTGAAGCACTTGAACAAATGCCTCTGTATGCCAAATTTTTAAAGGAGCTTATCAATAAGAAAAGAAGTTGGGATGAGAAGGAAATCGTATTACTCACTGAGGAATGCAGAGTCTTGATTCAAAAAGGGCTTCCTCCCAAGCTTGAGGACCCAGGGAGCTTCTTGTTGCCTTGCACCATTGGGGAAGTGACCATCACTAAAGCAATGTGCGATTTCGGAGCAAGTATTAATTTGATACCGTCCTCCCTGGTGGAAAAGCTGTATATAGAGGAAGTCAAACCAGTACAAATGTCTCTGGAACTGGTAGATAAGTCAATGGTATACCCCAGAGGTGTAATTAAAAATCTTTTGGTCAAGGTGGACAGTTTTATATACCCTGCTGATTTTGTGGTTCTGGATTCAAACAAGGATGATGGTGACTCTGTTATATTGGGAAGGCCATTCTTGGCCACTGCTAGAGCTATCATAGACATAGAGGAAGGGGAATTAACCCTCAGGATGCATGATCAGAGTGTCACCCTGAAGGTATTACCAGAGGCACAATTTAGCAAGGAGAAGAAAGACTATATGAAAATAGACAATGGAGAATCACAGATGAAGGAAGAAAATGACAAGAAGAGTCAAGGCAACATCCCAAAGATAAGAGTTGTACAAATTGATGAAGGAGCCCAAGAAGACATTGGAGTATTAGCCACTGAGAAGAAAAGTCCCCAAGTGAAACCCAAGGGCAGAAAGGAAAGATCAACAAAAGGAAAGATGAAATGCAGAAACAAGACAAAAAGGGGTTGGAAGAACAGGAAGATCCCAACAGAGGGGCTGTCCAAAGGTGACAAAGTGCAACTGATATATCAACAGCTGGGGGAAAACCAACAAAGTGAGGACTACTACATTGTCAGCAACATACTCTCATTGGAGCATGCTGAAATTGAACACCAGAAAACAAAGAAGAGAATCACAGTCAGGGGAGACAAATTGAGGCTCTACAAGCACCAACCACCATAGAAGAAAGCCTCAATGTCAAGCTAATGACAATAAAAGAGCGCTCTATGGGAGGCAACCCATGATTTAAAATTCATGTCATTTTAAATTCAATAAGTCATGATCATTTGAGCATGAACTCTTTTTCCTTTCATGAACAGGTCCATTAACTGCATGCATTGTCTAAAGTTGGTGTGCTTTTAAGCAATGTTACAAATAATTCCGTTTTACATGCTTAAAGTGTTTTGACAGAGCATATGGCCAACAACTAAGTTTGGTGTCCACATAGCTTCATGAAAGTTAGAAATTCATGCATCAATAATCATACAATTGTTATTTTCCAAAATCTCATAAATAGAAAAATCCTTTTTCGGTAATGAAGGCATCAATTGTGAGGTACCCTTTGTCAAGAAACAAGTTTGGTGTTCATCGAACCTTGATGCACCGAATTAGAGACACAATTGATCCTTCATGAAAAAAAGGGAAAAAGAAGAAAGTGTGATGAAAACAATTCTTATAAACATTTAATTAAGTGTGACATTGAGGTTTCACTAATTGGAGGAAGGAGCACAACTTTCTTATTGACCAAACCTTAAATTCGGTATCCTCCAAGGAAAGTCACGATTTAAATGAATATAAGGATTGATGGTTAGTGTAATGTTACTAAAAGAGACACTCTAGCCACGGTTGGATAAGCTAATGTGTGTTGTCTTGTTGTGATGATTAGGTAGTCAAAGAATCTTCAATGAAAGAGACAAGACAAGGGAAAGCATAGCATGAGGACAAAATCTCATCACATCAAAAAGAGAATCTGCACGGCAAAGACAATTGATGAAGCAAGTTTTGTCTTCATTCATCCTTACATGCACACCTTTGATTCACATAGTATCCAATTGCATCCTAGCCTTTCATTGTTCATTCAAATAACACATCTCCTCTGAGCCATGCACATGACCGAATCCTTGCACCCCAACCTTGTAAACTTCATTCCCTTCATCACTTTTCAATATAATAAGCTCAGCCTCAAACTTTCTCTTGCTTTATACACACATAAAAATCTCCAACACTCTTCACTCCTTCTAAAAAGCTCATGGCCTCTTCTTCAAAAACCAAACGAAGAAAAGGAAAAGAGCCTATGATGGAGGAGAGCACCCCTGAATATGACCGATGGAGATTCAAATCTTCATACCACCAATTTCAAATGGAGTGGATGAACGACAAAAAGATCTATCCAGAAATCCCATTCTTATTTCCGGATGACGGATGTCAAGAAATGAAGAACAAAATTCAAAAGAGGAGGTGGGAGGAGCTTGCATCACCAGACACCCGAATCAATGCCAATATTGTAAGAGAGTTTTATGCCAACATCCCAAGGCTTGACATGCGTGAGCCACCAACATACAAGAGCTATGTGCGGGGAGTGGAAGTAGACTTTAGCTCGAATGCAATCAAGAAAGTCTTGGGGCTAAAGTCAGTCCGCTTTAATGAACCAGGATACCAACAAAGATTGAATGAGGATCAAGATTATGATGAGATTGCTAGAGATATTTGTTTAGAGAACTCCGAGTGGGAAGGGGATGGCAAGAACAAATATAAGTATTTGAAGAGATGTAACCTCACCCCGGAAGCAAAAGGATGGTATGAGTTGATGAAAAGATCAATCCTGGGCACAGTGAACACTTCAGAAGTTAACAGAGAGAGAGCTGTGATGTTACATTGCATCATTGTGGGAGGAGAGATCAAAGTTCATGAAATCCTTGCAAAAGATATCCAACGGGTTGCTGAGAAGAATTCGGCCGGGTCTTGGTTGTACTACCCAAGTACCATTTGGAGGTTGTGTGTGAAAGCTAAAGTACCAATGGAAGATGAGAATCCAAAGTGGATAAGCCAAAGCTTGCCCATAACCATTGAAAGAATGACAATGACTCCCGAAGCACATCAAGGCCGAAGACCACATGGAAGAAGGCAAAGAGAAGAACCAATGGAAGAAGATGAGCAATCACAAGAAGAGGAGGAACAGCAGCACTTTTTCCCACATGGCAATATGGATATGACTCAAATGCAAGAAGCAATTGGAAGACTGTCACACCAATACACAAGAATTCAAGAGAGGCAAGAAGAGTACCATTCACAATACTTGAAGCAGCAACAAGAGCAAAAAGAATGGCAGCTGAAAATGATGAACCAACAAAATGAGTTTGAGTCAAAATTCCTTGCAATGCAAGAAGAGCATGCCTTTCAATCTCATGAAGCTTTTGGGAAGATAGCACAAATGCAAGCCGAAACTATGAGGGCTCTCAATGAATTTACAACCCTCCAAGATGCAAGATATGAAGTCCAAGCCGATTACAACATTAATAGTCAAATCAAATTGAACTATATTGGAGAACATCTGCACAACATGGATCCAGCATTCCCAACATATGATGAGTTCTTCAAAAAGAAAAGTGAAATAGAAGCAAACAAAGCCATGAGCCTTGAAGATAGAGTAGACGATACGATGAACAAAGCTGGGTTTTGGCGGGGTCAACAGACAACAAACATGGACACAGGGAACATCAACAACCAAGTATATGAAAGAAGAAAGAAAAAGCATGACAAATGAAAGGTGGACTTGCTCCTTATTCATCACTACAAAGAAAAAGCATGCATTCTGTCTATTAGAAGTGTCCTTACATCTTTAAGTAGTTATTTTAATTAATAGTCTCTGCATTATGTTTGTTTCTCTTAAAATAAGTGAGCTAGTTTAAGTTTATGCTTGTGTGTTTACTTTCACTTGACTAAGAGCATGTTCTGTCCCCTGCATCTTTAATTCAATAAAAGAAATGTTTGAATGTGAAGTAAGATAGTCTCTGTTAGATAGAAGTAGAATAATAGTAAGTGGTGGTATGTGTGTGATTGTATAACAGCTCACTGTTAGTGAATAAAGAGCTAGGATATCGCCTTCCAAGTATAGAGTGACCTACTGTCTATGGATCTCAATTAAATAAAGATCCTTGGTAAGAAAGAGAAAAACAAAAAGAAAGAAAGAAAAGAAATAGCCCGAAAAGTGGCAGAAAAGAAAAGAAAAAAAAAGGGCTGGACACCAATAGCTTGAACTTTAAAAATATATGCCTGTGGTGTCTTTGTACTAGGATCTGCTTGGATTAGTAAGCTCTTTGGAGTGCTTCAACACTTGGTGACTTGGATTAACTAATCCGGGATCATCAGCTGAAAGTCCATTATCAAGAGCAACCTAACTACAAGGCATTTAGTAACCCAAAGAGGTGCTGGGCATCAATATTTCAAGAAGGAATGTGAGCCAAGTGTCCATGGTGAATAATGTGTCAAGTATACAGAAAAGAAAATGAACTTGCTACACATGAGACTCAAATAAAGCCTTAGAACAAAGTAATAGCCAAGGATAAAGGAAATAATGAGAGGTCATAGCAGTATAGTACTTGAAGCTTGAAGGAGACTTCCTAAGACTAAGAGTCAGTAAGAAGTGAGTATGTGCTTATCCACACAAAATCCCATGTACTACCAATAATATTCTGCTAGCATGAACATCCTCTTCCATTTCATTCTTTCTTCTTAATAATTCATTTCTTGCTTGGGGACAAGCAAGCTTTAAGTTTGGTGTTGTGATGACAAGTCATCTTAGCCTAGTTTCACTAGTCTTTTTCTTTTGTTTTCACTTGAATTATGCACTTTCTTGAGCCATAAGCAAGCCAATTTGGTAGATTTTCATGCTTCCTTTAATTTAATCAACCATATGTGAATTGATGCAAATTCATGAGGTTTTATGCTATAATTGTTGCATATTATGATAGATTGAACACCTTATGATTTTGAGCATACCTTTGATGTGTTTGGTTGACTAATGATAGGTGAAGATAGCTTGGAGAAAGGTTGAAGTAAGAAGGAATGGCTAGAAGCAAAGAGAGGACAATGAAACAAGTGAAATTGAACCAGGAAGCATAAAGTTGGACTTGAAGTTAGCCCTCAAACTTTGGCACAAACTTTTGGGTGAAAAGTTAGCCTCAAAGTTAGCCCCCTAACTTGGAGGCTAACGTGAGAATTGAAAAATTCACCCAGGGCTAGCCAACGTTTGCGCCAACGTTAGCCCCCTAACTTGGAGGCTAACGTTGGCATGAAAAATTTGCTCCAGGGCTAGCCAACGTTTGCGCCAACGTTAGCCCCCTAACTTGGAGGCTAACGTTGGCATGAAAATTCTTCCCAGGGTTGCTTAACGTTGGCATGAAAAATTCCTCTCAGGGCCACCCAACGTTTGCGCCAACGTTAGACCCCTAACTTGGAGGCTAACGTTGGCGCCACAAGCACACAAGGCAAGGCCAACGTTAGGGTCAAAGTTAGACCCCTAACGTTGGCACCAACGTGAGTAGCAGCAAAGTGATGCTATCTGATATGAAAAATTAGCCTCAAAGTTAGACCCCTAACTTTGACTCAAACTTTTACTCCAACTTTGCAAAACTCAAATCCGGTTCAAATGGTTCACTTGGGTTTCTCTCCAAACTTCAAGAGCAATTAACCAAGGCCTCTTTCAACCCAATTCCACCAAGAGCAAGGGCCCAACTCAAGGCTTGAAGATCAATTGAAGAAAGTGTATAAATAGGGTAGAATTCAAGTTATTCCGGGGGCTCCCTTTTATCATTTTCATAGAGCTTTCCTTTTGAATTGTCAGATAGTTTTAGTTAATTTCTTAGTTTGGGGAAGGAGAGTTCCACTCTCTTCCTCTTAGTTTTATTGATTTAAATTTCAATTACAATTGTCTTGGATCTAGGGTTGGAGAATTGAAGGAATTCTGTTTCAATCTCACCTTGGATCTCTCTGTTTATTTTCACTGCAATTTAAATTCCATTTCGGTTATTTGCTTCTTCATCTAATCTCTTTGCAATTTACAATTTCCTTGCTATTGTTCTTGTTGGATCTAGGAAGGCATTGAGATCTAGACTTGGTTTTCTAGTCTCTTGGGTCCTGAGATCTAAATTCCAACTTTACATTCTGTTTAATGCTTTCCATGTTCATTTACTTTTCTGTTTAAGATTCGGTTAGATCTAAATCATTTTCTACTCCTCTGCTTGTTGCAATTTTACTTTTCCTTGTTTAATTTCTGCAAATCCAACTCCCAATTCCCTTTACAATTCAAGCCATTTACATTTCCAGCACTTTAAGATTTTGCAATTTACATTTCTTGCAATCTAAGTTTCTGCCATTTAATTTCTTTGTATCTAAGATTCAGCAATTTATTTCCTGCTCTCTTTAGTTTCAATGCAATTTAAATTCTGCAAATCACCAATCAATCAACCAAATCTTGATTCGCTTGACTAATTCAACCACTAAACTAAAATTGCTCAATCCTTCAATCCCTGTGGGATCGACCTCACTCCCGTGAGTTTTTATTACTTGATGCGACCCGGTGCACTTGCCGGTTAGATTTGTGTGTTTTGGGAGAAATTCATTTTTCCACCAAAATATCACATCAAGCCCAACCTTAATGCATGCGGACGCATACGCGTCCATGCATACATCTCCATCCACGCCTAGGCACACCTGGCGCTTCCGCGCCTCTCTACTGATATGCACATCGGCGCGTAAGCGTGCATGACGCGTCCGCGTCGGTAAAAAAAATGAGTTTTTTTTCTCATCTTCCATTTTTTTTGTCCATTGCATTCGCATACTTTTATCCTTTGCATTTTCATTTTATTTTTATAGCTTGTTGTTACTTCATTTTTTTCGAGTTTCTTATTTTAATAATGGTGTTGAATTCTCTTACTCAATTTTTGAGCATTCTTGCATTACTTTGAAGCTTCTTGACATGTTTGATATTGTTGGGTGATGAAACTTTTAAATCAATGCTTCATCTTGTATGACTCTTGTGTCTTTGTGCATTGATATGACCTCATATTGTCTTTCATGACCCATTTTTTCTCATTTGAACTTGATGTTCAATATACTCTTCATGCTTTAACTTCACTCTTGCATCAAGCTTAATGATATGCCTTAGCTTACATTATTTTCTCACTCACATGCTTAGCTACTATGTAGTAGAGAACCCCACTCGTACTTGGCATTAGCCCCCGCCTACGTTCTATTTGCGTTGATATCTTTGTTGTAGGCTTAATTTTCTTTCTTTTATCTCGCATTTGGGTTGGCCACCAAGAGAAGGAAAGCTTCAAAATGGGGCAGCAAACAAGTCATCCGCACCATCCTTTCGAAGAAGCTCATCAATTGTAGCAACCCGTCCACCTTGCTCTTCTTTGCATGCACCGAGGACGGTGAAATCTTCCAGTGTGGGGAGGTTGTCCTACCGATCTCCATGGGTAACAATTTCCTTTCAACACCAAAGTTATCTAGATGTTGCACTGCATGTTAGTTAGAATTTGTACATATTTTTACCACTTCTTTCCTATTAGGACTACTTGGTTAGGGTGATGATTTCTTTTCCAAGAAATTGTTTTTAGGGTACCCTACCAATTTGAAAACATTTTTTGTTAAACTTGCTTGGAAGAATTTATTTTGGAATATGATTTTGAGCTAAGAACACAAGCTTGTGAGATTTGAGCCTCATGGTGTGGTTACATCTTATAACCACTTATTTTCCCTTCTTGTGTGCATTATTCTCTTTCTATGATTATGATCGTTGATTTGTTTGATTCTTTATGTCCATTATTTTGTGTATTCATGCATTTATATTATTGAGGCCATCATTTCAATTAGCTCACTTACCCAAATCGCCTTACCTTTTATCTTCCTTTGTTAGCCAAATTTGAGCCTATGATTAACCCACATTGTTCATAATTTTAGCACATTACAAGCCTTAAAGCAAAAAACAATAAATATCCTTTATTTGGATCTTTGATTAGCTTAGGCTAGTGTATGTGTGTGTCATTCAAGTGTGGGAAAACTTGGGACATTGGGTGAATAAAAGGGTAGTTTTGTATTTTTATATTTGGGAATTGGGTGCATACTCATGTATTGATTAAATGTAAAACCTTATGCATTGATATTTTTGTATATTTTGTAAAGCAAAAGAAAGAAGAAAATTAGAAGGATAAAAGAAAAAGAAAAAAAATAATATGGAAAAAAAAATATATATATATATATATATATATATATATATATATATATATATATATATATATATATATATATAGAAGGAAAAGAAAAAGAAAAGAAAAGTAACAAAAAGGGGACAAAATGCCCCAAGTAAAGTTCAATAAAATCAATGCATAAGTGTCGTGAAATGAAAAGGAAAACATGAGTAGGTGAAAAAAGTGAGAAAATGGGTAGTTAAGTTAGCTTTGAAATTGTATAGGATGTCATAGGTTAGGTGAGAAGTTAAGCTTATCAAAGATTCAAATTTTAAGCTCACTTAACCAAATATGCATCCCTACCTTGACCCTAGCCCCATTACAACCTAAAGAAAAGACCTCATGATACTTGTATGCATGCATGAAATATATGTTGATTGTTAGAAGAAAAACAAATCTTAGAAAGCATGATTAGGGGAGAATTGAGAGAATCGACCCTACACACTTGAGCGACTAGAGTGCAAACACTTCCGGTGAGGGTTCGATGCTCAATTCCTTAATTTCCGGCTTTCATGAGCATTCTTCTTGCAAGCCTACTTGAACTTCATTTTGATATTTAAATTGGTAGGATTCATGAGTCATCATGGGACCTTAGCCCTACTTGTGCATGTATGTCTTGGAGGATTGATTTATTTTTAACCAAGTAGGTAGAATCATTTTGCATTTAGTTGCATACATATAGATAGGTGCATTTAGTCAGACCTCATTGAATAAATGTTGATATCCTTTGCTTTCTCTTGGTTTAAGCATGAGGACATGCTTGGTTTAAGTGTGGGGAGGTTGATAAACCCCGTATTTAGGGTTTATCTTGTGTTAGATTTAGAGCATTTTATCAACCTTTTCTCACATTTAGCCAATGAATTAGCATGATTTTGTAATCTCTCCCATATTTGTGCTTGAATGTAAAAACATGCTTTTTAGGCCTTTAATTTGATAATTTTAATTCATCCTTGATTCCATAAGATGCCTTGATGTGTTTCCTAGTAATCTCAGGTTAAAATAGGCTAAGCATGGATCAAAGGAGAAAGGAAGGAAGCATGCAAGTGGAGAGAAGCACAAAAAGCCAAAGACTTGATCTCGGCCAAGAACGCGCACGCACACAAGGCGCTCACGTGCACATCGCTAAATCGTCCAGGGACGCGTATGCGTACCGTGCGTGCACGCGTTACAGTCTGCACGTGATTCTGTTACTGCAACACGTGCCTGGCGATTTTAGAGGGCTTCTGCAACCAGCTTTGGCGCCAAACTGCATATAAGAACCAAGGATTGAAGGGGATTAACACATTCACATCCATACACTCATTTTTAAACTTTCTTAGATAATTTTAGTTAGTTACATTTATAGAGAGAGAGACTCCAACCTCTCTCTAGGGTTCATCTTTATTTTCTCAACTCTCAACCATTCCTTGGTGAGATCCATTGCAACTCTCAATTTACTTTGTTCATGTTATAGACCTTTTTCTCTAATCTCAATTAGTGCTTGTAATTGTTCAATCCTCATAGATCTTAGATTTAACTTTGTTGTTTTGGATTCTATTAATGCATTGGAGATTTCATTTTCATTGTTGTTCATTGTTAATTGTTGTTAATCTCTTGTATTGAATTACTTTGATTCTAAGTTTCTTCTCAATTCTACTATATCTTTCATTCTTGCTCTCCAAATGTTTGAGAAAATGTGAACTTTAGATATGGAGTAGAATTTCCTCACTTGGCCTAGTAGTTGAGTCATTGGAGACACTTGAATAATGGATGTCAATTGTTGATTGAGAATTGAGAATTACTAATTGACTTGGAGTGCACTAAAGCTAGACTTCCCTAGGGTAAGACTAGGGCTTGTGACTCAAGTTAGTTACTTTTACTTGACTTTCCTCTATGATTAAGGGTTAACTAAGTGAAGCAATACTCCATTGTTATCACAATTGAAGGAAGCTATAGTGATGGAAATTCCAATGTTCAACCTTGGCCAAGGCCTTTAATATTGATTGATTGTTGTTCACCTTTGTTAGCACTTTTATGCCACACTCTTCAAACCACAAAAGACTACTTAACCAATAACATGCATCCTTGTAGCATTCCTAGGGAAGACGACTCGGGACTAATACTCTCGATTATTGATTTGATTTATTTGATGATGGATTTTGTGTCGGTTTAGACTATACTACGATTGGTTACTTGATAATTTCTATATTGGCAAAAATCAAATCATCAACAACCTCTATGGCATATTCCTTATGAAGACTTGGATGGGTTAGATCAAGAAGTAAGTTCCCTTGGTGACGAAAATCATGCATCAAGTCCTCCTAGTAATAAGTCAATTGAATTCCTTGAATATGAAGACTCTTCTCTGATTGAGTCTGAGAATGAAATGGAAGCAGAAATCCTTAAAAAAGGGCGGACGGGAGTTGAGTACGCTTTGTCAAGAACATTGGAGACTTCTCCACCTAGGTTGCCATCTACTCCTTCACTTAAGTGGGTAAAACTTATCTCTGTTCGTCTTAGATGCCATGGCATCTTGGCTAGTTTTACTAGCCAATTTTTGTATACTTTAGGTTGGTTTCATGCATTTTCTTAGGAAATAAGAAAGTATTTGGTTGAAAATTCATTCATACCATGATTCAAGCAAACATTGTGAATTTTGAATGATTTCATTAGAATTATGCATGAATTGAATGATAAAATGGATGATGCATGATCTCATGATTAAGAGCAAGACTTTGATGTACTTTATTTGATTGATTTCAGGTAACAAGAAGCAGAGAAGAGCCACGTTAGTGGCTATGTTAGTGCCACTAACGTGCCCATTAACGTGGAAGGAAGGAAAGTTTGCAATGTTAGTGGTAAAGTTAACACCACTAACATCTTCGAAGGTCATCTCAGCCCACGTTAGTTGCCCCGTTAGTGCCACTAACGTGGGCATAAACGTGGAAAAAGAGGAAAAGACTCAACGTTAGTGGGAACGTTAATGGCATTAACTTTGAAGAAGGAGAGCATGAAAAGTTAGTGGCAACGTTAACGCCACTAACTTTAGTGCAGCAAAGGAAGACCCACGTTAATGGCCACGTTAGTTACACTACGTGGACCATTAACATGAGAAAAATAGACAAGGAGCAGCGTTATTGGCAAAAGTGAGTGCCAATAACGCTAGCAAAGCAAAGAAGGCCTACGTTAGTGGCTGGTGGACGAAATTGTGATCCTTATTCTTTAAGTTGTACTCCTTGTACTTTTATGGAATTTGAAATTGGCACGAGTGGACACAACTCCGTTCAACTAACCAGCAAGTGTACTGGGTCGTCCAAGTAATAAACCTTACGTGAGTAAGGGTCGATCCCACAGAGATTGTTGGTATGAAGCAAGCTATGGTCACCTTGTAAATCTCAGTTAGGCAGATAAAATTATGGAATTTAGAAAATCAAATAATAAAAAGAAATAATAAAAGGGATACTTATGCAGATTCATTGGTAGGAATTTCAGATAAGCATATGGAGATACTGTATGGCTCAAGAACGCCTACTTTCCTACTGCTTCAACTCAATCCTTCTTATTCCTTTCCATGGCAAGCTGTGTATAGGGGTTCACCGTTCGATGATGGCTACTTTGAATCCTCTCGGGAAAATGGTCCTCTGCGGCTGTCACTCGCATGGCTAATCGTCTGGAGGCATCACACTGGCCGAAGGCTACATCCCATCCTCGCAGTGAAAACTACGCTCACGCGCTCTGTCACAGCACGGCTAATCACTGGTTGGTTCCCGCTCCTGCTGGAATAGAATCCCTTGATTCTTTTGGTCTGTCACTAACGCCCAGCACTTGCAAGTCTGAAGCACGTCACAGTCATTCATTACCGGAATCCTACTCGGAATACCACAGACAAGGTTAGACTTTCCGGATTCCCAGGATCCTACTCGGAATACCACAGACAAGGTGAGACTTTCCGGATCCTCATAAATGCCGCCATCTATCTAGCTTATACCACGAAGATTCTGTTGGGGAATCTAAGAAATACACATTCAAGCTCTGTTGCATGTAGAACGGAGGTGGTTGTCAATCACGCGCGTTCATAAGTGAGAATGATAATGAGCGTCACATAATCATCACATTCATCATGTTCTTGGGTATGAATGAATATCTTGGAATAAGAATAAGAGAGATTTGAATAAAAGAAAATAGAATTGCATTAATACTTGAGGTACAGCAGAGCTCCACACCCTTAATCTATGGTGTGCAGAAACTCCACCGTTGAAAATACATAAGTAAAAGGTTCAGGCATGGCCAAATGGCCAGCCCCCTAAAACGTGATCAATAGCCTCTTAGGATGAAGAATAAAACAAAACTGAGACCAAAGATGTCTAATACATTAGTAAATCATCCTATTTATAATAAACTAGCTCCTAGGGTTTACATGAGTAAGTAATTGATGCATAAGTCCACTTCCGGGGCCCACTTGGTGTATGCTTGGGCTGAGCTTGATCAATCCACAAGCTGAGGCTTCTCTTGGAGTTGAACTCCGAGTTATGACGTGTTTTGGGCGTTCAACTCCGGATCATGACGTTTTTCTGGCGTTTAACTCCAGACAGCAGCATGTACTTGGCGTTCAACGCCAAGTTACGTCATCAAATTCCGAATAAAGTATGGACTATTATATATTGCTGGAAAGCTCTGGATGTCTACTTTCCAACGCCGTTAAGAGCGCGCCAATTGGAGTTCTGTAGCTCCAGAAAATCCATTTCGAGTGCAGGGAGGTCAGATTCCAACAGCATCAGCAGTCCTTTTGTCAGCCTTTTTCAGAGTTTTGCTCAAGTCCCTCAATTTCAGCCAGAAATTACCTGAAATCACAGAAAAACACACAAACTCATAGTAAAGTCCAGAAATGTGAATTTAACATAAAAACTAATGAAAACATCCCTAAAAGTAGCTTGAACTTACTAAAAACTACCTAAAAACAATGCCAAAAAGCGTATAAATTATCCGCTCATCACAACACCAAACTTAAATTGTTGCTTGTCCCCAAGCAACTGAAAATCAAATAGGATAAAAAGAAGAGAATATACTATAAATTCCAGAATATCAATGAATATTAATTATAATTAGATGAGCGGGACTTGTAGCTTTTTGCTTCTGAACAGTTTTGGCATCTCACTTTTTCCTTTGAAGTTTAGAATGATTGGCTTCTCTAGGAACTTAGAATTTCGGATAGTGTTATTGACTTTTCTAGTTAAGCATGTTGATTCTTGAACACAGCTACTTATGAGTCTTGGCCGTGGCCCTAAGCACTTTGTTTTCCAGTATTACCACCGGATACATAAATGCCACAGACACATAACTGGGTAAACCTTTTCAGATTGTGACTCAGCTTTGCTAGAGTTCCCAATTAGAGGTGTCCAGAGCTCTTAAGCACACTCTTTTGCTTTGGATCACGACTTTAACCACTCAGTCTCAAGCTTTTCACTTGGACCTTCATGACACAAGCACATGGTTAGGGACAGCTTGATTTAGCCGCTTAGGCCTGGATTTTATTTCCTTAGGCCCTCCTATCCATTGATGCTCAAAGCCTTGGATCCTTTTTACCCTTGCCTTTTGGTTTTAAGGGCTATTGGCTTTTTCTACTGCTCCTTTTTTTTTCTAAATTTTTTTTCGCCATTTTTTTCACAAACTTCTTCTTTTTCACTGCTTTTTCTTGCTTCAAGAATCAATTTCATGATTTTTCAGATCCTCAATAACATTTCTCTTTGTTCATCATTCTTTTAAGAGCCAACAGTTTTAACATTCATAAACAACAAGATCAAAAGACATATGCACTGTTCAAGCATTCATTCAGAAAACAAAAGTATTGTCACCACATCAATATAATTAAATTAAATTCAAGGATAATTTCGAAATTCATGTACTTCTTGTTCTTTTGAATTAAAACATTTTTCATTTAAGAGAGGTGAAGGATTAATGGATTTTATTCATAGCTTTAAGGCATGGTTACATACTAATGATCATGAAGTAAAGACACAAAACATAGATAAACACAACATTAAAAACCGAAAAGCAGAAAGAAATAAGAACAAGGAATGAGTCCACCTGAGTGAGGGTGGCGCCTTCTTGAAGGTCCAATGGTGCTCTTTGAGCTCCTCTATGTCTCTTCCTTGCTTCTGTTGAATGATTCCTAGTAATTTTGGTGTTCCTACCCTTAGTTGCTTCCAATATTTGTGTGGAGGACAATTTATCCCCTGAGGTATCTCAGGGATTTCTTGATTTGCAGCCACATGTTCTACCACTGAGCTATGACGGCTTTATATTAGTCTTTCCATCTCCCAAGACTCAGAGGTGGAAGCTTTTGTCTTCCCTTTGAGGTTTCTCTGGCCTTAGGTGCCATTAATGGTAATGGAAAAGCAAAAAAGCTATGCTTTTACCACACCAAACTTAAAATATTGCTCGCCCTCGAGCAAGAGAAAAAAGAAGAGAGGAAGAAGAAGAAGAAGAAAATGGAGGAGAGTGAGGGGAGATAGATTGGGCTATATGGGTGGGATTGGGTGGGAAAGAGAAGTTGAATTGTAAAGGTAGGTGGGGTGTATGGGGAAGAGTGGATAGATGTAGGTGGTGAATGAAAAACAGAAGGGATGACCATGAATGGAAAGAGAGAGGGCGAGGTAGGTGGGGATCCTGTGAGGTCCACAGATCCTGAGGTGTCAAGGAATTCCATCCCTGCACCAAATAGGTATGTAAAATGCCTTCGTGCACCATTCTGGCATTCAAACGCCCATTGGTGCATGTTCTGGGCGTTCAACGCCCAAATGTAACATGTTTCTGGCGTTGAACGCCAGTTTCATGCTTGTTACTGGCGTTCAGCGCCAGTTTTTCCTCTCTGGGCACATTTCTGGCGTTCAGCGCCAGAATGTTGCTTGTTTCTGGCGTTCAGCGCCAGAATGATGCTCTGTTCTGGCGTTGAACGCCGGCCAGATGCATCTTACTGGCGTTGAACGCCAGCCTGTGCGTCCTCCAGGGTGTAAATTTTTTCTTCTGCTGTTTTTGACTCTGTTTTTAATTTTTATGATTTTTTCGTGACTCCTCATGATCATGTACCTAATAAAACACAAAATAACAATAAAATAAAAATTAGATAAAAAAAATTGGGTTGCCTCCCAACAAGCGCTTCTTTAATTTCAATAGCTTGACAGAGGCTCTCATGGAGCCACAAGGTGATCAGGTCAATGTTGTATAGTTGCCAACACCAAACTTAGAGTTTGGATATGGGGTCTTAACACCAAACTTAGAGTTTGGTTGTGGCCTCACAACACCAAACTTAGAGTTTGACTGTGTGGGCTCTTCTTGACTCTGAACTGAGAGAAGCTCTTCATGCTTACTCTCTTTTGTCACAGAAGGATGGCCATGTGCCTTAAACACAAGGTAGTCTCCATTTAATTGAAGAACTAATTCACCTCTGTTGACATCTATCACAGCTCCTGCTGTGGCTAGGAAAGGTCTTCTAAGAATGATGCAATCATCCTCTTCCTTCCTAGTGTCTAAGAATATGAAATCAGCAGGGATGTAAAGGCCTTCAACCTTTACTAGCACGTCCTCTACTATTCCATAAGCTTGTCTCAATGACTTGTCTGCTAGTTGTAATGAGAACAAGGCAGGTGGTGGACGAAATTGTGATCACTGTTCTTTGATTTGCATTTACTGTAGAATTGTGGAACTTAGAATTTTTGGCACGAGTGGACACAACTCCGTTCAACTAACCAGCAAGTGTACTGGGTCGTCCAAGTAATAAACCTTACGTGAGTAAGGGTCGATCCCACAGAGATTGTTGGTATGAAGCAAGCTATGGTCACCTTGTAAATCTCAGTTAGGCAGATTAAATTTGTTTATGGGTTCAAAAATTAATAATAAAAGGAAATAATAAAAGGGATAGAATACTTATGCAGATTCATTGGTAGGAATTTCAGATAAGCGAATGGAGATGCTGCATGGCTCAAGGACGCCTGCTCTTCTACTGCTTCTACTCAATCCTTCTTACTCCTTTCCATGGCAAGCCTTGTATAGGGGTTCACCATCAGCGGTGGCTACTTTCAATCCTCTCGGGAAAATGATCCTATGCGGTTGTCAATCGCATGGCTAATCGTCTGGAGGCATCACCCATGGTTGATGGCTACATCCCATCCTCGCAGTGAAAACTAATGCTCACGCACTCTGTCACAGTACGGCTAATCACTGGTTGGTTCCCGTGCCTACTGGAATAGAATCCCTTGATTCTTTTGCGTCTGTCACTAACGCCCAGCACTTGCAAGTTTGAAGCACGTCACAGTCATTCATTACCGGAATCCTACTCGGAATACCACAGACAAGGTTAGACTTTCCGGATTCCCAGGATCCTACTCGGAATACCACAGACAAGGTGAGACTTTCCGGATCCTCATAAATGCCGCCATCTATCTAGCTTATACCACGAAGATTCTGTTGGGGAATCTAAGAGATACACGTTCAAGCTCGGTTGCATGTAGAACGGAAGTGGTTGTCAATCACGTGCGTTCATAAGTGAGAATGATAATGAGGGTTATCTAACTCATCACATTCATCATGTTCTTGGGTATGAATGAATATCTTGGAATAAGAATAAAAGAGGAATTGAATAAAAGAAAATAAAACTTCATTAATACTTGAGGTACAGCAGAGCTCCACACCCTTAATCTATGGTGTGCAGAAACTCCACCGTTGAAAATACATAAGTGAAAGAGGTTCAGGCATGGCCGAATGGCCAGCCCTCTCCATGATCAAGTGACCGAATGAATAAAGAGTTAAAGTGGTCAAAAGATGTCTAATACAATAGATAAATGTCCTATATATACTAGACTAGCTACTAGGGTTTACATGAGTAAGTAATTGATGCATAAATCCACTTCCGGGGCCCACTTGGTGTGTGCTTGGGCTGAGCTTGATCAATCCACGAGCTGAGGCATCTCTTGGAGTTGAACTTCGAGTTATGACGTGTTTTGGGCGTTCAACTCCGGATCATGACGTTTTTCTGGCGTTTAACTCCAGACAGCAGCATGTACTTGGCGTTCAACGCCAAGTTACGTCGTCATTCTTCGAACAAAGTATGGACTATTATATATTGCTGGAAAGCTCTGGATGTCTACTTTCCAACGCCGTTGAGAGCGCGCTATTTAGAGTTCTGTAGCTCCAGAAAATCCATTTCGAGTGCAGGGAGGTCAGAATCCAACAGCATCAGCAGTCCTTTTGTCAGCCTTTTTCAGAGTTTTGCTCAAATCCCTCAATTTCAGTCAGAAATTACCTGAAATCACAGAAAAACACACAAACTCATAGTAAAGTTCAGAAATGTGAATTTAACATAAAAACTAATGAAAACATCCCTAAAAGTAGCTTGAACTTACTAAAAACTACCTAAAAACAATGCCAAAAAGCGTATAAATTATCCGCTCATCACAACACCAAACTTAAATTGTTGCTTGTCCCCAAGCAACTGAAAATCACATAGGATAAAAAGAAGAGAATATACTATAAATTCCAAAATATCAATGAATATTAATTATAATTAGATGAGCGGGACTTGTAGCTTTTTGCTTCTGAACAGTTTTGGCATCTCACTTTTTCCTTTGTAGTTTAGAGGGATTGGCGTCTCTGGGGAACTTAGAATTTGGGATAGTGTTATTGACTTTCCTAGTTAAGCATGTTGATTCTTGAACACAGCTACTTATGAGTCTTGGTCATGGCCCTAAGCACTTTGTTTTCCAGTATTACCACCGGATACATACATGCCACAGACACATAACTGGGTGAACCTTTTCAGATTGTGACTTAGCTTTGCTAAAGTCCCCAGTTAGTGGTGTCCAGAGCTCTTAAGCACACTCTTTTGCCTTGGATCACGACTTTAACCACTTAGTCTCAAGCTTTTCACTTGGACCTTCATGACACAAGCACATGGTTAGGGACAGCTTGATTTAGCCGCTTAGGCCTGGATTTTATTTCCTTGGGCCCTCCTATCCATTGATGCTCAAAGCCTTGGATCCTTTTTACCCTTGCCTTTTGGTTTTAAGGGCTATTGGCTTTTTCTACTGCTCCTTCTTTTTTTTTCTATTTTTTTTCGCCATTTTTTTTCGCAAGCTTTCTTTTTCACTGCTTTTTCTTGCTTCAAGAATCAATTTCATGATTTTTCAGATCATCAATAACATTTCTCTTTGTTCATCATTCTTTCAAGAGCCAACAATTTTAACACTCATAAACAACAATATCAAAAGACATATGCACTGTTCAATCATTCATTCAGAAAACAAAAAGTATTGTCACCACATCAATATAATTAAATTAAATTCAATAATAAATTCGAAATTTATGCACTTCTTGTTCTTTTGAATTAAAACATTTTTCATTTTAAGAGAGGTGAAGGATTAATGGAGTTTATTCATAGCTTTAAGGCATGGTTACTACATACTAATGATCATGAAATAAAGACACAAAACATAGATAAACACTATAATTAAAAACCGAAAACAGAAAGAAATAAAGAACAAGGAATGAATCCACCTTTAGTGGCGTCTTCTTCTTGAAGGACCAATGATGTTCTTAAGCTCTTCTATGTCCCTTCCTTGCCTTTGTTGCTCCTCCCTCATTGCTTTTTGATCTTCTCTTATTTCTTGGAGAATGGTGGAGTGTTCATGATGTTCCACCCTTAGTTGTTCAACATTATGGCTCAAATCTTCTAAGGAGGTGTTGAGTTGCTCCCAATAGTTGTTGGGAGGAAAGTGCATTCCTTGAGGCATTTGTTGATGATGAACTTCCTCATGTTCTTCTTGAGGGCCGTGAGGAACTTCTCTTGTTTGCTCCATCCTTTTCTTGGTGATGGGCTTGTCTTCTTCAATGGAGACATCTCCATCTATGATGACTCCAGCTGAGTAACATAGATGGCATATAAGGTGGGGGAAGGCTAGCCGTGCCATGTGTGAAGGCTTGTCGGCTATTTTGTAGAGTTCATTGGAGATGACATCATGAACTTCTACTTCCTCTCCAATCATGATGCTATGAATCATGATGGCCCGATCCACAGTAACTTCAGATCGGTTGCTTGTAGGGATGATGGATCTTTGGATGAACTCCATCCATCCTCTAGCTACAGGCTTGAGATCCAGTCTTCTTAGTTGGACTGGCTTGCCTTTGGAGTCTATTCTCCATTGGGCGCCTTCCACACAAATGTCTATTAGGACTTGGTCCAACCTTTGATTAAAGTTGACCCTTCTTGTGTAGGGGCGTTCATCACCTTGCATCATGGGTAAGTGAAACGCCAACCTTACATTTTCCGGACTGAAATCCAAGTATTTCCCCCTAACCATTGTGAGATAATTCTTTGGATTCGGGTTCATACTTTGATCATGGTTCCTAGTGATCCATGCATTAGCATAGAACTCTTGAACCATCAATATTCCAACTTGTTGCATGGGGTTGGTTATGACTTCCCAACCTCTTCTTTGGATTTCATGTCAGATTTCCGGATACTCATTCTTTTTGAGCTTGAAAGGGACCTCAGGGATCACCTTCTTCTTTGCCACAACATCATAGAAGTGGTCTTGATGGCTCTTGGAGATGAATCTTTCCATCTCCCATGACTCGGAGGTGGAAGCTTTTGCTTTCCCTTTCCCTTTTCTTGAGGAAACTCCGGCCTTAGGTGCCATTGGTAATGGAAAAACAAAAAAAAGCTTATGCTTTTACCACACCAAACTTAAAATTTGCTCGTCCTCGAGCAAGAAAGAAAAGAATAGTAGAAGAAGAAGAAGAGAATATGGTAGAGAGGGAGAGAGTAGGTTCGGCTATATGGGAGAAGAAAGGGGTATGTGTTGTGTGAAAATGAAGAAGAATGGGAGGTTATTTATAGGGAGAGAGGGAGGGTGGGAGTTCGGCCATTTTGGGTGGGAACGGGTGGGAAATTGAATTTGAATTTTATGAAGGTAGGTGGGGTTTATGGGGAAGGGGAGGTTGATGTGAATGGTGAATGGGGTAATTGGGAAGAGGAATTGAGGTGATTGATGAAGAATATTGGGAATTGTGACATGGGGTATTCAAATCACAAAAATAGGATTAGGAGGTAAGGTGGGAATATGGTAGGTGGGGATCCTGTGGGGTCCACAGATCCTGAGGGGAGGATCCTGTGGGGTCCACAGATCCTGAGGTGAAAACAAATACCATTCCTTCACCATATAGGCATGTAAAATGCCTTCGTGCATCATTCTGGCATTCAAACGCCCATTGATGCATGTTCTGGGCGTTCAACGCCCATGTAATGCATGTTTCTGGCGTTGAACGCCAGTTTCATGCTTGTTCCTGGCGTTCAGTGCCAGTTTGTCCTCTCTGTGCATCATCCTGGCGTTTAACGCCAGGATGTTGCTTGTTTTGGGCGTTCAGCGCCAGAATGGTGCTCTGTTCTGGCGTTGAACGCCGGCCAGATGCACCTTACTGGCGTTGAACGCCAGTCTGCGCTACCTCCAGGGTGAAAATTTTTTTCTTCTGTTTTTAATTTTTTTGATTTTTTTCGTGACTCCTCATGATCATGTACCTAATAAAACACAAAAATAACAAAGAAACAAAATAAAATAAAATTAGATAAATAAAATTGGGTTGCCTCCCAACAAGCGCTTCTTTA